>NW_009611516.1:15743-17784 GCF_000690535.1 Cariama cristata
GGGGGGTAGAGGGGAAAGGTCGGCTTCTGCGAGTTCCAAAATGCCGAAAAAACCTCCAACCCCTTCCATAAAAGAAACGCAAAATAAAAGCTGAAACCTCGTGGGTTTAACAGGAGCCGTATTTTGCATTCGGCTTGATTCTCAAACCCGACGGAGCCGCTTTCCTTCAAAAAAAGCCAACGGGAACATCTCGACTTTACATCGTACAAAGTCTTCCAGGGTCCCTTATAAAGACGGAATTAAGCGGCACGCCTCCATCATCTACAGGTCAAGCTTACGAGATCGTTAATTGATTCCGGTCTACGCGCCGAGGGGTTTTAAGGCAGTTTAATTCGCTGTATTAGGATCGTGTTACCGAAAACGCAGCGTCCCAGGAGGACAATGTGACAGATGTTCCGCTTCCCAGCGGGGAAAGAGAAAGAAAAAGAAAAAAAAAAAGGGGGGAAGTATTTGGTAAAAGCTATCAAAGCCGGCTCCGTCGTTACGAAAAGCGCCGTGCGGTCCCTGATGCAGAACAGACACCGCGTCAGATTAAGGTTTCGTGTAGGAAATAACCCTGTAGGTCGCGTGGGATTTGCCCATTACCTTTGCTGGATGATACCTTCAAGAGAAGAATGATTAATTATGACTCATTTTATTTTTTTTCCCCCTCTTTTTGGAGCCAGAATTTGTCAGAAGCAGGAAACCTCTGTCATTTAAGAGGAAAAAGCTCGCCCTGGGGTCTCTCAACTTTGACAGTGCCTGTTTTAAACACCTCCCAGAAAAGACCCGTTAGGGACGCACATTTATCAAATATTCCTCTTACCAACTCCCTCCCCTTTTGCGACAACCATTGGAAAGGAACCGACCTCTTCCCACATCCATTCCTCCTACAAATCCTCCGGACAAACTCCTTCAACCGGCAGGAGATCAGTGTAGCATGGCTCACCAGCACAAGATTCACATTTATCATTAAAAAAAAACCCCAAAAACCAACAAACCCACTCGCATCCGTGACATAGGACGGCTGTGTCACCACCGCTGCAGCAGCTGTGGACTCTTATCTACCCCCGCAGCCTCTCCGATTACCGCTCGGAGTATCGGAAAAAAAAAAAACAAACTTTTATTGCTGTTAAGAGATGGCAAGCGAGAGCTCTCAGAGGCCTGGGGAGCGGCTGGATCCGCAGCAGACTCCGGTCCGACCGCGCCGCTGTCGAACACGGCACGTCCGCAAACCTCTTCTCCTTCCAGGGGAGTCACCGTTCGCTCTTTTAAATAAAGGAAAGCGTCTTAAGCCAACTACGGGCTTTATAAGGAGAAACCATTTCGTTTTCAACTGGCCCGTCTTGCTTTTACAATGAGAGACAGATGGTAAAAAGCTTAAACAAACTCCTGGCAAGGAAACCAGAAAGGGGGTTAGGGGAGACGGGCGAGGGAAAGGGAGCAGAGGTTCAAAAATAAACTTTGAGAAGCCTCAAATCGTGCCAAGCTCCAGCAAAAGGGCTGGCGCCCAGGGCGAGGAGGGGGCAAACCCCAGCGACGTAAACCTGCGCGCTAAGCAACGCCTCGTCTTAAATCCCAATTCCTCCGCAGGGATTTATCCACGGAGGGAGCAGAGCAGAAAACATCACAGAGGCTTCGCCCTGGGTCGCGCTCAGCTTTACCGTTTCCTAAACTACGTCCCCAAATTGCAGGATTACGGACGCGGCTGCCGGAGCTCGACTTCTGCGCAGTCCCACGTCACCCAATTACAATTATCGGATCCAATTTCTCCACTAACATCGTTAACGTTTTGCCACTTGATTGGGCTCCCGTTGTAGCCAGGCTTCAGTTTTAGGGGAGGAAGAAAGATGACGCCGTAAAGCCGTATCAAAATTTGGACAGGGCGCTGCTGGAAAGATTACGGACAAATTATTACTCGGGAGAATTACATTCTTGCTGTGGCTGGCTGCCAAAAAGGTACCAGTTCCCAAACGTTTTACTGTTCCCAGCACGGGGAAGGGGGCAGGACGCTTAGGCCACTTCGGCCAGCTCAGAGCTATATTCCAGCCTGTGAGGGGGG
>NW_009611517.1:0-320 GCF_000690535.1 Cariama cristata
ACAAGCCAGCTGGCTCTAGTGTACAACTTACATGTTAACAAAAATGCATATCATGTACCAGATGAATCATCACATTTGAACAGGAAAAAGTTCTAAAGACATGAAGTCCAAGAGGTATTCAGACTACAGCGTTAATACTTTACTAAGGATTCATAATCATATGAAGGGTAAAAGTCCTCAAGAAAAGTATTTCTCACCCCAGCTTTTCAGTGTTAAACCCTCTACGATGTCCAATTTACAACTCAAGCTACCAGGGGGAAGAGCAAAGTGATTACTTCTTGCTTAAAAAGGCAAGCAACTCCCCCCACACTGATATTAAT
>NW_009611517.1:331-7831 GCF_000690535.1 Cariama cristata
CCTGAATTTTGGAATTCTAAAATATATATATATATATATAGTCACATGAACATAAAATTGGTTATTCCGGTTGGGCTTTTTTTTTTGAAGGCATAATTTGAAGGCAGCCAAACTGATTTATTTTTCATAAATAACAATATGAGATAAAACTCTACTGGGTGAAAATATTGGGCTGAATTCTGTTTCCCCAAACCCCCACTGAAGTTAGTGATCATTGCAGGTGCATAAGGGAAGCCAAATCATGTGCAAGGCCAAAGCAATTTTTTTTTTTTTACAGTCAAGTTATAAACGCCATATAATATATGGAGGCTTGCAAGTGGACATCTTAGCACAGATATAGCAGCGTAAGCATGCCACAAACATACAATCTCATAGAATAAAATTAATATCAAATATAAAGCATTTGCACCAAATCAAGCCTTAAATGTGATAAATTATTTCCTTCAAAGGAAACTTACCTAGGCTCAATCAGGTCTTTGCTAGCAGCATTTTTTTTATAAAGAAATTAAAAATGCCAAAATATCTACAATTTTATGAGGAGAAGGAGTTGAATAGTTCAGGAGAAATTTCCCACTATTAGGGGGTATGAAAAATATACTAGCAATTAATATGCAATACATATATGTATACCCATACTTACAAATATAAACACACACATACAACCTGGACAGTTCATGTTAACCAAGGGAAAGGCTAAATAATACAAAGTGATTACTAAATACAGGTACACTTTAAAAACACAGAGACAGCGAATTTTATCTGTTGCAAAAATGTATTTGATTACTCGAGTAAAATTACAGTATCTCTGCTGTTAGTAAGTATTAAATGTTAAAGAAACTGGACCTCTTTTCCTTTCAACTTTCCGAGAAAGTGCATGTAACAGTCCAAGGTTCCCCCTGCCCCCCCAATACCTAATACAAAATAAACAAACACTATACTTGTTCCCTTGGTCAAGAAGTAGGGCTTGGTCTTGTAAGGAACATATGTACATTTTAATGAAAGTGATGTCTTATTGTATATACAGGAGCATCTACAGTTGTCCACGGAAGTTGTTCAAGATGCCATACTTAGCAGCATTGTGAAAGTCCAGCACATTTTCTATAATGAATATACCTACAAGGCAAAATGTTACGTCTCAGTTTCAACTACCAAAACAACACTTCAGTATCTTCTCTAATAATCCGCGTGCTTATTACTGTACAGAAATGTATTAACATTTAAGACAACTCAAGTAAAAAGCACAATACAAACAACAGTTCAAAACGGAAATGTTAAACCTACAAAAATTAAAGCAGTTTTAATTTTATAATAAAAATCAAAAACTGAGCTGTGTAAAGGACCCACACTGTTCAGTCTATATTCTCTCAGTCCTTTTCTTAATTCTGTTTGGAAAAACTAAACAATGTGTTTGCTGATAAAATTTCCAGCAGGATCAAAGTGTACATTTATATACAGATTTTTATTAGAGATCTAATGCATCACTGAGGCATCTCATCAATACCAGAGTTCATGTTAAACTGGATATAGAAAATAAGTTAATGCCAGAATAAGATCACCTAGCAGAACAGACTTGCAACTGCCATAAATGTTACAGCAAGTTTACAGCACTCTAGTCGATTAGTATTTAGTTCAAAATACAGGAGACCAAAGTTAATGCTTGCATTTGTTTGCAAAGCAAGGTTATATCACTAATAAATAAGCTCTCTTAGAACTCTAGAAGTAGAATATGGTACAAAAGAAAGTCTTTGTAATGTTGTAGCCTGCAGCTTGAATAAAGCAACCTTAGGTCGCATTATTTGCAGGAACGTTATTTATGGAGTTCTTTCTAATTTGTTACGATTTCTTTGTTGTCTTCCACGAAACGTGTAAAACGGAAGTTTGTCCCATTTTCATTGCTTGCCATTTTCTCCAGACCAGCTAGAGGTGCGTTGGGTTCTGAATTCTGGAGCTTCTCCAGGCTTCCCGTCAAGCCACTGATGGGAGAGCTGCCACCGTTGCCCAGGCCCCCCGGTGCCGGAGGGATGCCACCATTCTGGATGACAGAGATCTCGTTGGTCTTCATGGCCAAGCCATTGGAGAGTGCTGCTGCGTACTGGTTCCAGAAGCTGGAGGGGTCCCCATTCCCTGACCGCGCGGCCAAATCCTTCTGAAACATTTCTGGGAACTTTACAGGATTGCCTCCTAGAAATGTCATGGGGCCATCTACAGAAAGTCGTCTGCCTCGTCTTGCAGGCGTACTGTTCCACATGTGAGTGCCCATGTGAACCTGAAAAGAAAGAAAGGAAGAAAGAAACAAACAAACAAAAAATAGAGGTTGACAGGGATTTCAAACTTATTTTGATCATAGAGAAGGACGCAGTCCACGAACACGTCCAGTCTTGTTACATAACGAATGGCACTAAAGGTAGCGGATGCAGGGCTCCATTTCCCATCTGGAATAATAAATAAATTTCTTCTGGACTAGCCCATCACCATTACCCAGAATACCCTGTTTTACTGCTGAACAATGCATTGCTTGTTACTCTTTTTTTTATTACATGTATTTAGTTTATAATGACTTCACGTTACTCTGTCAATTGCAGATAGCTGCTTTCAGGGCTAGAATTGCTATGTCCACTTTCATTGCAATGGTAAGTATTGTATTTGACACCCTTTACCCTATAAACGTCCTTTTCAGACAGGCAGAAAGTATCCTTTACTGATTGCTCATCGGAGAGCCTCGCGTATAGACAGAATGGCCTGAAAGTAATTATTCATTGCACATTACTGGCAGCAACCTCTAGAGAAATACTTTGTCAACAGAAAAATGTACACAGTAAAGTGCTCAACTGGTGTTCTAAAACTTAAGTATATTTGCTTTTTCAAACACATATCAGTAGGAAATGTTAGTTATATAATCAATTAAAATAATGCCCATTAGTTCCAGAATTATGTTAATAGTTTTTTTAAACACTCGTCATCTTACATGATAGTTACAAAAACCAGCACATTCAAGAGCCTTTCACTTTTTAAAGAGGTGTGTGAGTTACAAAATGCTTTTCTGTGTTAATTAATACTCCTGACCATCATTTGGCTGTTCTGTTTCACACTCTACATAGACAGTCTTTGCTGGTAGGTGAATTTTAATCAAGCATCAAAGACAGCTCGCACTTCGGCCTGGCTGCCAACACGAGCACTCAACAAGAGGCCATCTAGGTCTACCAGACTTGACTAAATGCACCATTTGTCACAACACAGATACCCAAAGGCACCACTGCTTGCAACATTAACAGATGTAAAAAATTAACACCCCCCCCCAGCAAGGAGAAAATGAAACCTAAGAACAGCAAGAGGAAAAAGTACCTTCAGATTGCCCTTTGTTGTGAATGCTCTTCCACATATAGTGCAGGCAAAAGGTTTCTCACCAGTGTGTGTCCTTTCGTGGATCTGCAGAGCACTGGAGGAAGAAAATGTTTTCCCACATGTGTTGCAGTAGTGCTGTTTGGGGGTTCTTCTGGGCAGAGCAGGGAGCAGGACAGGGGACGTGGCAGAGGAGGACAGCGGCCCCGAAGCAACTAGACCAGAGGGTACTTCTTTGCTATCCTGAGGAGAGCTGTGGACAAAGCCGTTAACCTCAGTCTTTATGAGCGATGACAGGGAATTAGCAGGCATAACCGAAGAGTTCTGATTAGGGCCGATACTGGAATTGGGCTCAAAAAGTTGTGATGGTAGATCTCGCATTTGATGTGTCAACATATGCTGCTTCAAATTACCCTTTGTGGAAAAGCCACGATTGCAAACTGTGCAAATAAATGGTCTCTCTTTGGTATGACTTCTGTAATGAATGTCCAAGGCACTCTGACAAGCAAATGTTTTGCCACAAATGTCACATGCGGTGTTTTTAAATTTACCTCTATCTCTGAAAGGAAAGAGCATACTCAGAGACTCTTCTTTAATAATTTTATCAGTGTTACTAGACGTCAAGTCCAAAGCACCACTGTTAGCAGGGGTGGGAGACAAACCGTTGGCAAACTCACTTGGTAAAGCTCTTACTGGTTTCTCTTCGATACTTGGTGACTTGTGGTAATCATTAGTGCTGTTGGATGGGGACAAGGCCTGCATGGAAGAGGTAGACTCTGAGACAGCAGGGCTTCCAGCACTTTGGCTTTCCATATCACCACCGACAGATGACGAATCATTAGTCAAAACATCCCCTTCCACTGACCCATTTTCAACTGACTTTAAGCTTGCCTGAAGTTGTTCAGCAAGTCCTGCATTGATCATCTTCATCTGATTTTCCAAAGCAGCAATACTTGACATTTCCAGGGGCAGAGGGGAAGAAGACAAACTGTCTTGTGATGCATCCGCAGATTTAGGTGTATCTGGCACGCTGCTGTCAGGACAGTCTTCCATGTTCTCATCTGAGAAGTTGTCTATATCATCAAAATTCTTGTCATCAAAAGATCCCGTATCCGATTCCATTGACTCGGGATAGTTTTCCGTCACTGGGGTATTTGGGATCTGCCCTCCCATGTGCATTCGGATATGCTGCTGTAGCACAACAGCATTGGTGAATTTTTTCTGGCAGATCGGGCATGAATGTTGTACTCTCAGCGGGGGCATGGCACGGTGGACACTGTAATGAGTCTTTAAGTTGCCTTTAGTAGTGAAAGCACGACCACAAATTTTACATTTAAATGGCCTCTCACCGGTATGTGTGCGATAATGCATTTTCAGTGCACTCTGGCAACTGAGAACTCGGTGGCAAATGATACACTCGTTTGGATCGGTTGCCTTTTTGTCAATGTTTTCTACCAGTTGCTGCAATTTTGATGTTTCAGACGCTGGCGTTGATTCCAATAGTCCTCCAAATGGAAACTTTGCCTTAAATTGCTCTGACATTAGAGGCATCAGTGGATTTGTAAAAGTGGTGACACTGCTGGAGCCCGAGTCTGCTGCCGGTGAGCTCACGGAGCTGCTCATGTTAGTGATGGCGCTCGTGTTTTGAGGGTTTTCTTCCATTTTGCCACTTGAGGTAGGCAAAGCACCAGCCTCTACCTCATCAGAAAGCCCATTGGAAATTTTTGATGTGGGATCAGCTGTTCCCGAGTCACTCTTGACAGAGCAGGGAGGGCTAGCAGAAGGATGGCTAATGGGAATCGGCTGAGGCTCCTCAGTTTTGATGAATGGGGTCAAGCTTGGAATTGTTGGTGGGAGTGGCAGGCCAACCGAAGTCGTCAGGGTGGAGAGGACTGGCTTGCTGTCCAGCCAGCTCGTGACAGGTTTCTCTGGCGGTATAGACATCCCATAAGGAATACCCGTGCTTGTAGGAATATTGTCCAAATGCTCTGGCACCGGGTACGGATTCATTTGAATATGAGGGTATTTTTCTTTATGACGCTGAAAGTGGACTTTTAAGTTCCCTTTTGTGGAGAACCTGTTTCCACATATGTTGCATTTAAATGGCCTCTCGCCAGTGTGAGAACGTAAATGAATCTGCAAGGCACTGTCACTCCCAAACACTTTAGCACAGAACCTGCATTTATGCTTAAAGAATGCCTCATCTGAATTACTTTTTGCTTCAAAAGCAGTTACATTTGGTGGCTTGCTTTTTCTTTGCTGTGCCAAGGCAGTCAAGGAGTTTAAATCCTCTGCAGGTGTTCCAATATTGGACAAGGGACTGGAGAAAACAGAGTTACTAGGGGTGGGCTGAGGTAGAAGTGGATTAGATGCAGGACTTAATAAACTGCTTATTGCAAAAGCTGGTGAAGATGATGCTGATACTGGTGGGTTGTTGAGCTGTGAGCCACCAATACTTGAAGCCACTTTTTCTGAGGACGGTGTTGTAACTGCTGCTGCCAATATGTTAATATTTGGAGAAGAGCCACTACTGGATGGAATTAGAGTGTTGCCAGGGTTGCTCTGAGGTAGCTGTATAGGGGGTAGCTGTTTCACACCACTGATGCTGGCAGATTGACTAGCAAGGCTTTGTGCTAATCCAGCTGCTGCTGCCAGCTGCTGGGATAAATGGGAACTTAATGTGGACAAGGGGTTGGCAGATGTTCGTAAAGTACCTTGAGAAGGGCTAGAAGATGTTGGCATGTCTGTATTTTGGGAAGCCAACAATAATATTTGGTGACGAATTTGTTCTATCAGTTGCAACTGATGGATCTGCTGCTGCTGTAAGGCCAACAGTTGCTCCATCAGGGCAGGTACAGCAAGCTTACTGTTCGATGCACCGTTACATCTCGCTTCCTGTGAGAACTGTGCTACTGCCACTTTTGTACTCTGAAGGTTTTCAATTATTACATTGCTATTTATCACTGAAAAGTTGCCTAACGTTGTCAGATCCCCTATGTGAGGTAGAGAGGTTGTTACAGCTGAGGTACCCATTGTGGAGCTGTTACTGCTTGTAATACTATTGTTGACACTCTTGGAACTGCTACTGCTATTGTTAATGCTGGAAGCCTCCACATCCATGGATTCTTCCCTGTCAAGTTTGTTATGCTCTGAAAGGTCACTGCAGTCTACTTGATCTGTGTTATTAACTGTGTCATTCATCTGTTCATCAGGATTATCAGAGGGAGAACTAGGAGGGAAGGTTTCAGAAGGAGAAGCTGGATTTTCATTCACAATTAAAACTAATTGATTTTTACTACAATTCTTCTTGTGTTGCAGGAGATCTGATAATTCAAAGAATTCAGCACAGCACCTGCCACAGACATGGGCGTCCTTGTTCTTAGTAGTTCGATTTGCTTGACCCTTTTCTGTGTCTCCTAAAACATCAAAAGATGATGGATTAGGAACCAACCAGTAATACAAAAGAATTCTGCAGGACATTTTATTTAAAAGTACTGTTTTTATCTACCACTCCAAAATACATTAGGATTGTATATGTAAATAGATCAGTATTTCTACTTCACAAAAATAAGTCAAAAGCAACATTTAAGACTGTACATGGGAGTTTTATCAATCCCCGTGTCTTACATGATCACTTGCTTCAGATAATCCATCAAAATATAAAATACTATGAACTGAAGGCATTGGAGCATAATGAAATTCCATAGCAAAGTATTGATTTCCAATAATTCATACTGCTTATTGTCTAGTTGTCCACTGAGTGCAAATCAGCCATTTGAAGGACTCATTAGACTCTCACGTTCCTGTCAACCTTGTTCATTTTCAACTGATTCAAAGATATCTGTGACAGTTGCCCCATCACTAAACTAATTTGTAGTCATTCGAGGTCCCAATCAGTTGTTGACAAGAAAAAAAAAGTATGTATTACCAAGCCACAGACTGACAACCCCCTCATTTCTTCCAAGCTGCTACGTAAGGTATAAGCTATGAACCTGTTAAGACGGATTGGTTTTTCCAACCAAACTTAATTCTGCTGCAGTTACAGACAAACTGAATAGAAAAATCCCTTATGGTAACACTTACCATAAAATGGTAAGGTGCCGAGGCACTTGAAAGACCACTTTTAACGCCTCCAGCAACGCTTCTAAAATTAAACAAATG
>NW_009611517.1:12831-14127 GCF_000690535.1 Cariama cristata
CCACTCTATTCATTCACTCAAAGTACTGGCCAGCAGTACCTTACTGCAAGTGCCTTAAGGACTAGCAATGCTAGATTTGCCTGAACCCTGCGCAAACAGCAGATGAATTAGCAAACCTGAATTCACAGTATGAAAGAAGAGAGGAGCGCTTGGAATTTCGAGGTTTTGTTTTGCAGTTTCAAGGCATATAATGCAAACTCATCCTCGCCGCAGCTCACCCACCCTGTCTTGCTTAAGTGTGAAGCTGCTGCCAGGGCTAGGGACCCCGGAAAGGCAGAGGGGAGCTCTATGCTAATATTATTACAGCGTTCTGAATCCCGAAACACCATTACAAAACGCACCCTCTAGGCAACTTACTCAAAACTTATCGCCTACCCATGTAAACCAGCCATAACCTAAAACCATTGGGGGGGGGGGGGGGGAGGCTCCTACAGATTTTGTAGTAAATCACACTGCTTTTCCTAGGAAACCGGTCGGTATTTTTTTAAAATAATAAACTTCGTTATTTACTTATTTAACTTACAACAGCCACGCAAACTAAACAAAAGCTTCACTTCCATGCCATCGTTTCAGGCAAAATCCAACTTACTTCAAGTACATCCTTCAGCAACAGGCAGGAAAGCTGCTCAGCTAACATTCCTTTCTCACACTCCCACTGTCTTTCATTTGAAAATGATGTGCAAAATCAGATCAAAAGAGTAAAAACAGAAGAAAACGGCTACTTTTCAAAAAGTTACTTGGAGGTGTTTTGACCTGTTCCATCTACTAAAAACAAAAAAGATAGCGAACGTCAGAAGATGCAATCACACAAAGTGAAGATGTGAAAAATCCCTCTCCGCTTTCCCAGCAAGATAGTTTCCATCTCAGCTTTCTCTTTCTCTGCTCACTTTAAGAAGTTCCAAATTCTTTCATAGGAGGCCGATGAAAGCCCCAAAAAAAGCTAACGTTTTACCCAACTACTGCTCCAAACTTCAAGCGGAAGTAGAAATAATATCGGAAGAAAAATAAGTGTGTTTACTGAGATGAGAAAGGGGATTATGCTGAGCAAACGGCAAAACTGGTGTCCACTCAAAGCGCACAAAACTCAGCTAAAAAGCTGAAGTCGCCTCCCAGGAACCAAATGACTTTTGAGAAACGTTTCGGCAGATCTACGCGAAGCCAGCGCTTACGTATTTGCTGGTTTACGAAGACGGCATCCCAGGGATTTTGGAAGCCGGGTAAGTGCTCATAGACGCAGGACAACAGCCCACAAACTTTCCGACTTGATTTATCGCGCGGAGCCCGGGACCCTCTCCC
>NW_009611518.1:0-1300 GCF_000690535.1 Cariama cristata
CCCCAGAAGCCCCCTTAGACCCCAGCTCTGGCTCACCATCTCTGTCCCCGCTGCGGCTCGGCTTCCTCCCCAAATCCCCCCTCCAAGGCCAAACCCGCTGTGGAGTGACACCCAGGTGCCTTTGTTATCTCTCTGCTGGGAAACGAGCAGCCAAATTAAGGAGGGAGCTGTAGCCACAGGGGATGCGTTGTCTGTGCAGTGCAGGGGAAACTGAGGCACGGGGTGGGGGGACACTGGGGAGACCAAGCGTCCCCAGCTGGGTGCATATGGTGTCCCCGACTGGGGCCCTGGCAGAGCAGCCGGGGTGGTTTCAGGGTGATTTGGGCAGCTAACCCATCGCTGTGACCACACCGGGAAGTTTTGGGGTGGCTTTGGGGTGATTTGGGTACCCTGTCCCTTGCTACAAGCATGGTATGGGGTTTTGGAGAGGTTTGGATACCCTGTCCCCCACCGGGACAGCATGGTACAGGGAGATTTTGGGGGGGCTGAGGGTGGCCCCAAACATCACAAGCCCAGTTCAGCACTGCCGCGGGGGCTCGCTCTCTTTTTGGTCCTTTTGGGGATTTTTCAACGCACCTGCTCTTTCCGCAGTCACCCCGCTCCCTCCTTGCTGCATCCCAGGTGAGCTCTGCTCCTCAGGCTGGATCCTGCCACGCTGCCCCTCACCACCAGGCTAACTGGGACCAGAGCTGGTGGCACTGGTTGTACTGGGAGCTTCCCCTCCCTGCCAGTTTCACCGCTTCCCGGCCTGCAAGGAGAGTGAGTGCTCAGCATCACTGAAGGAAAGGAGAATTAATTACAGGCTCGTTAACACCGACTCATCACCTGTGCTGCAGCATTGGGCAATGTCCCTGGTGGGGACCTGGCGCATCCTGCATTACCCCAGCCCCCCGGCCAGCCTGAATCCCCCCCTTCCCGCTGGGATGGGGGTACCCTAGGTGGTCCCCAGCAGCGCTGGTAAATCAGCTGGGAACTGGGAGGGGGTGGGCAGGGCTGGGCTGGCACTGGGGGTGAGGTGGGGCATCATGGTGAGGACGTGAGGTGTGGGATGGGATATGGGATGGGATGGGCGGTGTGTTCGGATGGGATACAGGGTGGGATGGGGTTCAGGGTGGGATACGGGATGGGAAGAGATACAGTGTAGGATACGGGATGGAATGAGATGGGATACAGGATGGGATGGGATGGGATTCAGGATGGGATATGGGGTGGGATGGGATTCAGGATGGGATATGGGATAGGATGGGATGGGATCCAGGATGGGATACAAGTTGGGGGGTTTTCTGGTAATTGCATCCCC
>NW_009611519.1:0-17712 GCF_000690535.1 Cariama cristata
ACCAGGGTGAAGAGGGTGCAGATGACGATCAGAGTCTTGTAGTTGACCCGAGCTGCCAAGCAACGCATATTCACACCATACCTGCGAAACAGAGAGGGGAGAAGTTTTTAAGAAGCGGTGCTTACAGCCAGAGCCGTTGGTTCTCCTAATTTGGAGCCCTGGCAGAGCCTGTCCCGCAGGAGTGTTGCCACGATGGTGTCTGGTGAGAAGGGGACAGGCACCTAGAAGAGAATTTCGGTTTTTCCAGTTCTCCGTAAGCAACAAGATCAAACATACTGAGTCATGATTCACCTCCCCGTTGCGACAACAGATTGTTTCATTAAATGCAAAGGATGCAAAGAAACATCAACAATTGCAGAGCAACCGCTTCTAAATAAAAAGCCTGATGTTAACGAGGTGCTCAGCAGCCACTGGGAATCAGTGAACAAACTCTCACCGGCCTCAGCGCACAAGGGGAAGAGAAATCCTCTGCAGAATATAACCACCACCTACCCAGCACCATCAAAGAGGGATTTCCAACAGAACAGCCCTACAATCAAAACTTGAAGCCTAGAAATATTTGTAGTTCACACAGCTGAAATCACTGAGTTACCTACGTAAAAAGGGATGGCTATTTTTGCCTCCCTCCCCCCTTTTTTTTTTTTTTTAAAAAAAGCACAAGCTATAAACATCTTCTGAGAAGAAACTCAGTGCTCAAGGCCGGATCAATTCTTGAGGTTACCACACCCTAACTGCTCTTTGAATACAACAAGGTGTACGAGGAGGAGCAAGCTGGCTGGCAATGGAGGACTTCACAGCCAGAGCCCCAGTGGGGACGGTGTCAGCGGCCCCGAGCCAGGAGCCTCCAGAAGAAGGGAAGGAGACACTGGGAAAGTACAGGACTGGCCCCGGGGACAGGACCTCCACAGACGTGCTCGGGGGCTCACATGTCCTGGTCCCTCAGGAGAAGGCAGAAACTATGTTAAACCCTCTCTCGAGATTTTATTTTAATTTTCTCTCTGCAAGATAAACCTCCTGCTGCATGCTCCAATGCCACCGTTACAGCCCCGACAAGGAGCAAGGCTGAGCAGCAAGAAAATAAATCCAGAAGTTGAAGTGATTTAAGCACGTTTGCTCAGAAGACCCTACTTTTGCTGAGGAATGAAGTCCTTCAAACAAATGACATGCATTTTTCAAATGCGCAGGAGTATTTAAGATACACTTCATAAAATCCTTATTAAACAGAAGTTTAATTTCGCCTCCCTACTAAGCCACAGTATCAGAGCCACTGATTTAAGTTTTAAACCCATTGCTTAATTGCAGCCCCATCTGATATCCCCAGGGGCTGCTCGGCAGCCGAGCCGGGGGACTCATCCAGCCCAGGCGTGCCAGGATGGCACAGTGGTGCTGGACCTGGCCAGGGCCATTTCAACAAGGTGCTCCAGAAACAGCTGCAGATATTGCAGATATTCTGCTGATAGGCAGGAGTTAACCATACAGCAATTAAAAGGAGTTTCACCTCGAATCCCACCACCCCGCCTCCCCTTTTAAATGGAAATCATCAATTATCTCTCACCAGTTTTATGCTTCCATACTGTAAGCACCATCTGGTCATTTAAAACTGGACTTTAAAAGATAAGTGTCTTATTTTTCTGAAAGCCCAGTTTACTACAAGCTTTTAGAGAACATAAATTTATATATAATTGTATTTTTATGGAAATGCTAACATAAGAATAAATCCAATTTTCTGCATCAGCAGATAATTTTTAGTGATGATGCTTTCAGGATGACCTCAACAAATATGCTCTGCTCTTTCTACACAAAGGGATAAATCACCTTTAAATAGGGAATGACATTTCTGACACACTTCACACCCCTACCTATAAAACTCAAAATTAATTAAGCCATCTGGATTACCAGGGCACGGGGAGAGAGGGAAGAGGAAACACCATCACCAGACTTTTTACATCCCTATTACCCCACGCCCGTTACTCCATGGTTTTAAACAGACTCCATAGCCATGAAAAGGTCCTGGCTACGCCATTATACACAGCTTTTATTTTAGTTTGGTTCTGCCGCCTCGGACAGTAGAGAATTTGGAGCGGTGTAAAGCATTTCCTACGCTCGCCTTGCAGCTCCAGGGAAGAGCAGGAGATGCTGCAGGTCGGGTCTGGCTGCATCCGCGGCTTCCTGGCAACGCTGCTGAAATATTTAGGTTTTATGAACTATAAATGAACTAAGGAGGACCCAGAAAGAAAAGTGGAGTATTTTCAGAAAACCATTGCATTAAGTCTCACCAGGCACTGAAAAAGTCTAGAAATATCAGTGCAGGAGATAGGCTTCTTACACGCTAAATGGATAGATGGATTTTCATTCAACTGCAGGAGAAAAGAACTCAGAATTTCAGCAGTAAAAAGAGGTAATTTAAACCCACAAAGGGACTGTGTTCAATTGGTTTATTCCCTTGCTGCTCTTATGAAAAGGATTTCATCGTACCATACTTAAAAGACTTAAGCAGTACAACACGGGAAAGTAATTTCAAGTTATGAAGTAATATATATCCACGAGATCCACGTTTGTTTTCCCCTTGTTTTGCTGGATGACATACCTAGCTTCTCTAAGGCTGTGCACCGAAACATCTCCCACCTAAATTTTACGGCGTAGGCCGTTTATCGTAAAAGTTGATCCTTATCCCTCAAGTAATACTGGAGCTACAGGTTTTAAAGGGCAAATACTTCCCAGAAGTCTGGCTAAAATTCCTTTAAATCCTATGCTGCATTACGGGGCTACAGAAACGTCTGCAGCAGAGCCATGCACTGCTGTTATTTACAGCTGGGACCAGCACCCACACTGGCCTACAGCGACAACGCAAATAATCCATCCATTAATACTTGTTTAGTCTTACACTGTTTATGCTTACATAGCTGCTGTACAAATCATTACATAAATTCTAATTAAAATGCAATGAAATAGCATTTCTTACAGAGTGAACGACTTGTTTCAAATGTATCCCAAACCAGGGATGCAATTAGAGAAACTTATTTTACCAATTCGAGTGAGGTGTCAAGGTTTCCAAGGCACTGTTTTTAATAGAAAGAACTGGGTTAAATAAAATTCAATAAAAATAAATAAAATAAAAATTAAATCTTGATACTGCTGCTTTATTAACAATGCCTGGAAAGGGACAAATCTTGGTATTCCACACTGTGAATTAGGAATCCACAGTCCCAGTTGCATATCTGAGAATGACAGATTCAGTTCTGGTATGCAGTTCTTACATAAACCCAAGTTATTTGCATTCTAAAAATATCTCTCTCTCTCTTAGGAAATCCCTTATAAGACAGGATTTTTTGATTTGCAAAACTGTGTTGAATATATTAAAAAGTAAGAATTTCTCTGAAGTCCAGACCATTGCCAGGTTTCTGTGTACTTGGCACGGGAATCATCCCAGTGCTTCACTTGTCATTGCTCGGCTTCAAAGCCCAGGACGAACACGGGAAGCTCCGCTCTTGGATATAACCATCCATTTAGGCTGTTTGTAAATCCAGCAGACAACGCTGCGGTCTTTCTGCGCCCGGTTGTGTTTGTTAGTGATACTCTCCAGCACAGAAAAACCTTTCCTAAAGGATATTTTCTAGGTGGGAAGATGCAGCTCCCCAGGCTGGGAAGCACCGTCTGTGCCTCCCAGGAGGGAGGATGCACTCCAAAAAGCACTTCTGCTTTCCCAGTCTTAATCGATGTGATGTGGTGAATTCATTTTAAACCAAGTGGCGTGGAAGCAGGTAACCTGCAGCAATCCTCAGACTTACCATCCCAATCTTGTTTCAGAAAGTGAGATTTAGTTTCTGCAGAGGGGGAAGATTGCCGGGCGGCTGCTGCCCATGTGCCTGGTGAGAGCGTTTCTTCTCTAGTGCTTGCACCGGTCCTCCCAGGTCTGGGTTTCCACAACCTGACCGTATTTCAAGTGGAAGGGGAAGACTCTGCTGCGAGGAGAACCCCGAAGCAGCGACACGGTCCTGCTGCCCAGAGCCCTTCCGAAAAACCACATCCTCAGGTGCATTTCAAGTCTCACTGGCATTCAGAGTTAAGAAATAAAGACTATTAAAAAGTGGCATGTGCTGACACTGGACACAACCATCTGCATAAGAGCTGATGCATTTCACCCAAGCTAGAAGCAAGAATTAGTTAAAGCTTTCTCACAGCTCCCAAAGGTCCCATTGGTGCAGGTTACGAGTGACAGTGACAGCAGGATGAATGCAGACAGGAATACTGCTGCTGGCCACCTGCTGTTATTGAGTTTTAACCACTATACCCATTTCACCTGGGCGACACAAATACAAACTGTGCTTTCAGATAAGCACGCGATATGAGCTGCCAATGGCTACCTTCAGTGCTGTCAATTTTTTCGTCCCCGTTGCACGGATCAGCTTTTAATAAACCAGATCAATGATTCTCCAACCAAGAGAGATGACTCGCATTTAACTCAAATTAAAAGCCCTGGAGGATGCATCACGTGCAGCAAGAGCCTGACTTTCACGGTTCTGCAACCACCCTACTAGCACAAGCAAAGAGCACAAAGTGTTTTAAGCTGGTTAAAAATACCAGACGCCTTCCTGAACAAATAACTGAGCAAGGACTCAAGAAACCACATCACAAAGTACATTTCCCAAGAACACGTCGGTTGGCAGCAAGTTAAAGCATTCGCATTTAAATTCTCTGCGTTTAAACAATAATCAAAAATAAGTTGCCCGCTGAGTCTCAGAGGTCTCCAAATAGTCTAACACACCAGCTCTGTGTTTGCTCAGTAGGAAGAAAGACAGTATTTTTACTTAAGACCAGGGATTTCTGCTGAATAGCGATAAGCTACCTATTTACTTTGAAGCCTCTATGCCAGACTAAGCTATTTAGTACAGAGGGAAAAAAAACCCTGAACTGTGACTGCCAATCTGAGATACGTTAAATTCAATATTTAAAGAAAAGACACACTACACAATTTAACAAAATAAAGCAACAAGACTAGAACTTCCAATATATATATCCAGACCTAAAAGTTATACTTGGTTACATGCAAACCTCAGACAGAATTTTTTTCCCCATTTGCTGCTTATTATGCACGCAAAACACTATTTAGGCTCGTCATGACCCTGTTATATAATAGGAAAAAACAAAGAACTCGGGAATTGTTTTCAATAACTGTGGAAAATTCTTTTTTATAATTGTAATGACAGCAAAATTTCAGATCCTTTGCCAAAGCTTACTTATGTCTTAAAATGTGATATTTATGAATCATCTAACTTCCTGACAGCTCCACGTTTCCCAAACATGTTTTACCTGCGTCCTCAATCTGCTCGTGATGGCTCCTTGGACTTACCTCCTATCATCTGCTTCGTTATGCATTTGCTTCCCCACCTCGCATGCAAACAAGCACTCTTCGGCAAAACACTGGACCTGGAGCTGTTACGCACTGAGGAAAACCATTAAAAATAGTCTGGCAATACGTACAATTTATCAGAATGCTAACCTGGGCAAGCTGGTTCCAACAGACAAGCCTGGCTTCTAATATTTTATTTATACTTGATTTGCACAGAGCCTGTATTCAGGATTTTAATACATAGTGCATTGTCAAGATTGCTTGTTTTTCCCTTAAGTGCTAGGAAATTACAAGACTGTACAAACAGAAACGAATGTATCTACCGTAACTGAATCTAGATTACCAGCCTCTCCAGCAGCTCTTTAGCACAGATTTACTATCTAATCCTCACTGCTTCCAGTGCTCCATCTGCGGATGATTAGACAGAGAGGATCTAAAATATAAAGTGAAGAAGCCATATCCAGCAGCTTATCCTACAGTTTTCCAGTCCAATTAGAGCCTAATACAATTTTATTTGTATCAACACATCTATCATTACGCATCAGCAAAGTCTGTGGCTATATAACAGTTAATTCAAAAACCCAAAGTACTTTTCTACGGGTACTGATGTTATCGTTTCTTATTAGAAACTGAGGTTTGCATCTAATTTCACCATTGGTTGCATTCAGTGCTGGTATCCATGCAGCAACACAATTGGCAAGGTTTTCAAGCAGAGAGATACCCAGGGTGTACCCGCGCCCCATCCCCTGCATGTAAGGCAGTTAACACAAGTTAGCGCAAACTATTTCCCCGCTCAAGAGCAGGATTTTAGTGACTCACGGGCAATTAGGAACGTTTTATGATCTAAAATTGGGAAAAAAATTGTAAAATTGGAAAAAACTTGCAGACTTCATTGCAATGAAGTGGACAAGTTGCTTCAAGACTTGACAAGGCCCTGGGTAACCTCGCCTGAGCCCTGCTTTCAACAGGAGGTGGGGCTGGATGATCTCCAGACGTCCCCTGCAACCTCGACTTTTCTAGGAATCCACAGTAGAGATGCACAACTTTGAGGCTGCACGTTGATGGAGGCAACAGAAAACACAAGATCTGTTTGTGTTGGTCCTGCACACAAGCACTGGTCTTTCTTCTCAACTCCGGCATGTGCTGCGCACTTTGGAAAGCATTCATCAGCCTGTATTAAAAAAAAAAGCTAGCATAGCTCAGATAGAAAAAAAAATGTTTTTTTTTTCTAAGATGCTAGGAGGTGTTAGCTTGTCCTGCACTGCAAACGCTGGCTTTATTTGTGTTTCTTTGCACAACTGCTCGGCCCGTATGCGCTCGGAGCAGCTGGCCAGCCCCAGCCACCTGGCCAGCCCCAGCCACTGCAAAGGCTCTCGGGCACCAAGAGACCGTCAAGGTGCCTTTGTTTTTCCCAGGAAATCTAGTACAGAATATCACTGCAGAACTTTGAAGATGAAGTTACTTGTATCTCATATTTTTATGCCGTATCAGGAAAACCAGTTCGTCGGGACCGCTGCTGTAATTATGAGCCCATTTATTGCACAGTCTAATAAATCTACTTGCTTTCCAGATGGATTAAGCTATTAAACCCCTCACTAATGGCACAAACAATAACTCCAAAATCTAGCTGCTGCTTACAGAGACGTTACACTGCCTCTTTCCAAGCTATCAAGTATTATATTGTTACTACACAGATTAATGAAGCAAAAGATGAAACGATTTCATCAGTCTCCCTCATATTTAGGCTTTGAAAGCAATGCCCGCGCAAGTCTCGAGACAGCAGCCGCGCTAAGGGCTGTACCAAGACTCCCTGGAGGAGCCCTGCAATCTTATTTCAGGGAGTTGGGCTCTCTCTTCGGGCAGGAAAGGAAAGCCCACCGCATCGCTGGTTTTACAGCACCCCCAGTCCCTTCTCCTTCGCGATACTCTGGACGGCACTATGGCCGCGGACTTGCCTCTCCTGGCTGCTGCTGCTACCACCACATTCGGCTCAAATTGCTTTTCCATTAGCTATACCTTCCTGACAGCATATCCGACCGCCGAGGAAATGCCAGCCGGGAGGGGAAGCAGGGCAGCGTAGGAAGCCGTCATCTCAGGCTTCTGGGGGGAGCGGGTGGGGGGCCGAGGAGCTCCCACCCAACTACCCCAGCGAGCCCGGAGAGGTTCAGCACCTTTAGGCAGTAACCGAACCATCAGTTCCGCTTTCCAGCGATCCTGGAACCCGTAGGGAAAAATAACTGCACCTGCCAAGTGTATTTAACTTACAGGCACCAGCACAGGTACGTGTGCCGGTTCCACTGCCAGGCACAGGCGTTAGAGCTGCTCATTTTTCTGCTCAGTAACACATTATTACCTTCTTAGAACAACGTAAAACGTGTCATGCCAACTGTTTGTCTTCATAAAGTACAAATACAACAACAAACCAAACAGGGGAAGCCCCGTACGCCCTTTTCTTTACAGTGCTGTTTGGTGAGATACGAGTGGACTGTTAGGAAAGGTCTTCTCCCTGTGGGTTCAGAGCAAACAAAAAACCTAATCTAAATAAGGTGACCGCAGGCAGCATTTGCTGCTTTGTGGACATAGACATACCACCTACTCCATCCCACCGTGCAGCCTGGCTGGCAAGAACAAGTAATTGGGTCGGTTTGTTCCTCTGGATCATTAGTAACTTCCTCGTAACAAGGCATCTGATCACAGCCCCGAAGAAGAAAAAGCAGACTTCACATCAAGAAAGTAAAGAGGGAGCACACATCCTTCCTCCCTCTCCCAAAAGTCCCTTCTCCCTCCCTGGAGCAGCTGGCGGGTGCTGGGGAGCTGGGCACCCTTGGGTGATGCTTCAGCCTCCTTGACCACGAAGAGTAAGGCAGTAGCAGGACAAGGGAGGACAGCCAGCCAGCTCGCACATTCAAACTATTTGAATCCTCAGCTGCAACGAGTACAAGTAATCTGAAAGGTTCATAAGAGTGTAATTTGACCAATTATTTACATTAATAAGCCATATGTTTTTACCTAAGTGAAATACTTTGATTAACGCCATTTTTGTCCTTAAAAACAGCCTCCACGCTATCTCTGTTATCAACTTCTCCAGTCCTGCAGTCTCCATACAGGTCACGTTTAATCATCAGTGCTCGCAACTATTACATTACCATGTCAGCTCCTATTTGTTACTGACTTATTAAAAAAGAGAAGTATTTTATACTGATGGACAGTGGCAAAATTTTAAATGAATATAAATCCCCATCCCCTCTCTGCTCTGGGAGCAGCTCTCTCGCATCTCTGTTATGGACGTGTAGGTACCTGCTCTGGCCGAACAGCACGATGGTTTTCACTGCAACCATTTGCCTTTCCCAAAACATACGCATTTGAGCTCAGAAGTTATTTTTGTCTAAAAGTTACTTTAACTGCTTATTAGAATGAGTGTGATACAGAACATTTAACAGCTACAATTACAGCTGTGATTCTCACAACACATCATACCCCCAAACACCCACGTACCAGTTCTGTTACACAGAATAATTGTGAGAATGTGTTAACATATAAAGTACACACATGTTTTTGGCAGCACTATCTCTAACGGACTGATATGCTGATTTATATCCTAAGACAACTTTGCTGATAGAACGTCTGCAGTACCTGCCAGCTGGTTAAATCCTTATCCTTTATCTGAATCCTTTATCGGAAAGGTGGAAGGTATTTTACATTTAAGACACGGTCAAGGAATAGTCAAATCGTAAATCATAGTCTGAAAGTGTGCCAGGGGAAGCTCAGGCTAGAAATGAGGAGGCATTTCTTCACCGACAGGGTCGTTAGACATTGGGATGGGCTGCCCAGGGAGGTGGTGGAGTCACCATCCCTGGAGGTGTTAAAAAAAAAGACTGGACGTGGCACTTAGTGCCATGGTCTAGTTGACATGGGGGTGTTGGGGCAAAGGTTGGACTTGATGATCCCAGAGGTCTCTTCCAACCAAATCGATTCTGTGATTCTGTAAGGAAAAGAAAGGCAGCACATTTAGAGAGTAACATAGCACACGCTTTCCGCATAGATGGATGCTGTTCAGCCAGGTATTGAAGTGAATGCACAGATGTCCCAGTGCACGTGCCGTGGGGGACAGAAGCACCCAGCAGAAGCCTCGGCCACCCCAACCGCACAGCAGTCTGGAAACTCCTTACTCTGATCCGAGCTTTCTGTTGGAGGCCAGCGTGTAAGGCCAAATTCCTTTAATGCAGGGACTGATCCAGTACAGCGGCAGTAATTTAGATTTTGATCGTGCCACTGGAGAGAGGATAAGCCACATAACTCATGGTCTATTTAGCCCTAAAAAGTCAGAACATATCTACTTTGGAAATCCCTTTCTACAGCTCAACGTTACGCACGTACATCTTTAAGGGTGGTAACACAAAAAAAAAAGAGCAGAGCTTTCCCCTCCTGCTTCCCTATTCACGGCATGGTGAACAGCTATCAAACCTACACGCCTGGAGTAAAATTTGGAGGGACTTTTAGAGGAAAAAAACCCCCTGCTTTTCAAGCCGCAGACACAGGATTTCCAACCTAATTCTAGGCTGGATTTATGAATCATACACAAAACCCCAGTGTTTAGGGTGCACAGGCCACAACAACGCAGGACAAAGCATCGAGCCATGCATCATGAGGTTATATATCCTAGCGTGCCTATGGCTTATAGCACCAGAACTTAAATAATAGCATCAACCCTGTGCTTAACAAAGCAGCTTTAACAAAACAAATAAGCCATGTCTTCTTTTACCCAGCCCGATATTATTGCCCGCTTGAGGACAAGTTTTGCCTTTCACACACGGCTACTTCAATCCAGTTGCGGGAAGCCGTCCGGGTCTCTTGCTTCCTGCTTACTTGTCTCTGTTGCAAACAGACATTGGATGAACTAAAAGGCAAGGCCTGAAGCTTGGTTTCCCTCATTTTTGAGGAGAGAGGATAACATCAAAAGCACCCCTCTCTGCCAGACCCGAGGAGCTGCCTGGCTGCTGGCACAGAGCATCGCTTCTGCGGATTTCACAAGCGGGTGTGTTTTCCCTGGAAATTAATGGAAAGTGAACACGTAACCGAGGATCAAAATGAAATTTTTCACTATCACTTTACATTTCACTGGCTTATCAGAAACGCTTGAAAGTTGTCTCATGTGGTTATGTACACATCAGCAACTACATTCTGCAACTAAATTCTTTCACCAAATGACATGACACCGTCACCCAGGCATGACACCGAGCCAGCTCGCAGTTGAGCTCTCCTAATGAATTGGGAAATAACGGCTGTAGGTATCGAGCAGCCAAAGCAGCATGAGTTTCCTTCGTTCTGAAAAAAATGTGGTTGTTTATTTTGCTCTCAGGGTATGCTCTGGGAGACCTTTCACATGAAGAGAAAAGGAAAATCTTTTACCCCGGTGCCAACAGAGGCAGCACAGCCCAGTGACCCCGACCACGTTAGACTTGTTGACTCTTCTTGCCACCCAGAAACCCCCAAGTTTGTTTGGTGCTTTTCATTTCTTCCCTACCAGGTTCCCTCTAGGAGTTTCCGCTAAAAAAATCCTGGTTATTTAGAACATTATTATTTTCTTCCTGCCATTAAGCAGCCTGATATACAACACACACTTTAGTGGGAAAGACAGAGCGGTGTTTTCTTTCCCGACAGGGTTTCACGGACAGTAACAGAGAGGACAGAGACGCAGGCACTTCTGCTGCCAACTTATTACAACGTCTACAAGAATTCAATACAAAGTGTGCTCCAAATTACAACTCAGACAGCTGGCAAGTATTTGACATGCCTGCTTGCATGCAGCCTTCAAATAAAAATAGAAGGACCCTTCTAGTTTGAACACTGCTACCATTTAAAAGGAGCAAGCACGAGGCTTTGGAGAGTACGCACACCTCGCCCTAAAAATTACATGGTTCCTGTCGAGCAGATGAACTCTGAAGACGTGGTCCAACATCTTCAGGAGAGCATGTTTTTGCTTGGCAATTGCTAGTGAGCTTCATGTAATTTCTGCAGTTAATCATGACTTACCTTTCAGTAAGCGACGGATACACAGATTCTGCCAACGACAGTGCTGCAAGAGCCAGCGGGACAGCAGTAAATGCATTAGCAGTTCCCTCATACGCTGCTTCTAAGTGCTCCCCTGAAAGCTCAAATCTCTGGGGAGCCCCAAACCCCCCGGTTTTGGCTCACTGATGTTTACAGTTTATTATTGGCATAAACCATTCACAACTGTACTCTTACAAGCGTACTCAGAAGTGGCTTTTTCTTTCACTACGCAGAAAGCAGAGGTTAAAGAAGTAACACTGCTTATAGCAGAGAAATAAATAAAATCTGTTTTCAGCTAGAGAAACTGGCTAAAAATGTCTCATTTTTCTTGCTTAGCAAACCCTGGCACTCCGTACAGATGGTTCTCCGGGAAGGAGTTACTCAATCGCAGAATTAAAGGTTTCAGCAAAATTTTGCTGCTTCACCAACCAAGTATTTCCTACAGAGAATGACCTGGATAACAATAAGCAATGCCATTTAAAAACGTTATTAAAAGGTTTTTGCCAGGAAATTTTGAAGCTTTGATTGTAATTGCTTTCACCGGTATTTTCCTCATAGTATTCACTTAGAACAAAACCACTGAAAACACTTTTCCTCAAAGTACATGACCTAATATATTAGTAGTGGCTGAACCTCGATATTGGTAATCACAAGCTAAGCAGCAACGTAACGCATAAAGTTTTCCATACGTGCTCGTTGGAACACCAAATGGAGAGGGCAGAGACCTCGGCGACAGTCACCTCTGGGTTTTAAAGCCTGGCTTAGACACAGCCTGGCTGTGTAAACCAACGCGGACAGGCGCTGGGAGCATCCGACTGATGCTGAAATAAAGCAGCGCCTGTGCACAGTCCCGCTTCTGAACTACCGCTTTCCACGGATCAGTTCCTGAAAATATACGCACCAGGTAACGGTGTCCAAGCTGTAGATAACGGGGAACAGGGTCCAGGCAGAAAAGCAAAAACCCAGCAGCAGGGTCTCTGATCCCCGAGACGTCTGTTTCTGGGGAGAGGTGCTGTGCTTCCTTCTCCTAATCCTTCAAATCAAGTTCTGTCTGGCACTTCATCCTCCAAATAACAGTCTGTCCCAGCAGAGTTTCTGTTTAGACTCTGGCATTAACCCTGGCAAATGTGTTTGGAAACCTTCTGTTTCTAGATTTTTTCATATTCAGCATGCCAGAGATTATTCGGAGGTAGCAGCACTGGGTACTGGGGACACCAAGATAACGTACAAATCCTGCTTTTACTGAAGTTCACCACAAAGGCTGAGCTAGCTTTTACATAAGGCACAACAGTCACTTTAATTCTGGTTTTTTGAATACAGCCCATGAATGCATATAGGCATGTAATAAGGTTTAAGATAGAGATATCCATTTCTTTTACCTTTTTTTATCCTACTTTTCAGCTCCTTAGAAGAGCTAATGAAAAAGGAGGGCAGAACAAAATTAGAAGAAATATAAAAGCATGCTGAAAGCACTGCTTTGGCTGTGAATTATTTTGTACAGCTATGACAGTGAATTATTTATTTTTAAGTACAGGAGGTGATTACTATTAAACATCTAATAGACATAAAAAATTACCAGTGAAAGGAAAGGTCAGAGCAACTGCTGAGAAGAAACAGAACGTTTTCAGAGAAGGCTTCTCTCTTCAGGAAGAGACGCAGGTCAGTAAAGCGCACAGAACTGTTGCATGGGGAGAGATGGAATATTTTTGTCTGTGGCTCCGGCGTTCTGCTGATTTCTAAGATCCTTTGGTTCTTTGCTTCCAACAAAACTGGGATGCATACCTACAATTATCCTAGACTTGTATGTCCAACGCAGAACCTAACGCAGCCTTGGCAGGATTTGTAGCTTTAAAATTCTAGCAAACAAAATATAATTTGATCAGTCAAAACAGCTTTTTTTTTTTTTTTTGTAGGAAACAGAACTGCAAAATCTTCAGCCTTCTTATTCAGGGGGACCAGAGCCACAATGCAGGATCAGAGATCAAATGCAGGGACCTGGCTAGGGGATACCACATCCCTATCTATTCTCCAGCTCTGTTCGGGAAGGCCACGTCCAAGTTTAAATAGTTTCACCAGTTGAAGCAAACAACAGACTTCATTCTTAAAGACAGCAGGAAATACCAGACATTAAAATTTTACTGTAGTGCCAAATTCTTCATTTTTGTGACTTTTTTACGCCTATCCCGGCTTGAAAAATAAATTCACATTTTACAAGCATTCTACCCCAATATTTTAAGCATCAGGATCTCAGTTCTTCTAACATTCGTAGACAGGAGTATTTCATCCACAATTTAAACCTACACTTTTTTAAACCAAACACAAACAAGCCTAAGAAGCAACTCCACCCCACCAGGAACAAGTCCCAGTGGCGTGCGTTATTTGACCAAGAGCAACAACACTGAGTTGCGTCAAACTCGATTAAGATGCAACATTTTCACGGGGAAGGCAAGGACGGATGCTGTGCACGAGCAGCTGCTCCAGCCAGTGGGTGCAGAAGGGCCCAGGGAAGCGACCGTTTCTGGACATCACCAACTAAAGCACCAAGTGGAAGGGCACAGACCATCGTCTGTGGGACTTTCCTGTTGCTGCTCAATGTTTGTCACTAACAGTGATTATTGTCTCCATCATCCAGTACATCTGCCAAGTTGGGAAAGCACTGCAAGTGCAGTGGAAAATAGGATGCTTAATAAACTAAGAAAGCAGTCTGGAAAAGAAAAACTCAACAAATGCAAGTTAGGCAGGACTAAGCAACTGCACAATGAGAAGACAGAAGTTGTCCCACTAAACAGAATGGCTTTGGGTGTTTTGGTTTTTTTTGGTGTGGTTTTTTTTTTCTTTGTAGTTTTTGGTTTGGTGGTTTTTTTTTGTTTTTTGGGTTTTTTGGGGGGTTTGTTTTTTTTGTTTGTTTTTGTTTTTTGTTTTTTTTTAAGAAAAGTAGTTAAAGGTTATACCACATTGCAAATTGAACTGCAGCAGGCTGTCGTGACAAAAAATCACTGCAGGATGGGTATACGTGTGGAAATGGCTTACAAGTTGCAAGACAGGGAGCAACCCATCTGCTCTGCTCAACATTTCTAGAGATGCAGCCAGAACCCTGACCCACTTCGGGTACCGCTCCTGGACACAGCCGATTCAGAGAGCAGCAGCAGGGACAGATCCACACCTCTCTTTTGGGAAGGCACCTTCCCTGGTGCCCTCTTCAAGGCCAGGTATCACCCATTCCACATCTCTACAGACACACTCTCTGCTCCAGTGCTTGGACAGCAAAACCAGTTGTTACAATCAAAGTTGTTCGGTTTTGTTTTGTTGGGTTTTTGTTTTTTTAAATGGAATAATTTATGTCATTTCCTGGAGCAGCTGATTTAATTTCATCCCAGTCTAACGGACTGCAGCAAGTTTAAATGGTTTGCCCTTAGGAGAAGCAGCTTTACGGGAGGGTGTCCACACATCCCCTACAGAAACTCCATTTTCATGTCATTCACAAGTACAGAGGCAATAACTGAATTGAAGTTTAAAAAAAAAATTTTCACTGTGCTTTACACCACTTAGAAACAGTTAATGGAGGATAGATGTTACAATAATGGCTCTATTCAGTTTGTCTAACGGCTTGAAGTGGAAGCTTGCAAAGTTGCTTTTTGTACTGTGGCAAAGAATGGTCTGTATACATTCTAGCAGCTACCTCTTTCCAGTTTGTGTTTCAGAATTTAGGTTAACTCACGCTTAATTTAATGAAAAAAACACACTAATGATCGATTAAAGTATCAAACTCTTCCAAAGCAAATTTCCCTTCTCTAGCTTAACCTCAAGACACAGTAACTCAGTCCTGAAAAAGAGCTATAGATTTTCAAGAAAAAAAAGGGAAAAAAAGTTTTACTTTATCTGGATATCCTGGAACAGAAAGAAACAGAAGTAAGTAAGCAGTTCCCAAAGTGTCCAATATTTTCTACTGGTCTGTCCCTGGACATCAAGCCTCTTCTGACTTGTCCTGCTAGCACAGAGGTGCCACAAACCTGTTTCTGACTTTTGGGGGAGTCTGATTTCGCTGGCTCCTGCCACCTTCTCGTCATCAGGAGAGGGACCACCCCAGTTCTGCTGGGATGAGGTAGGTTTGGATTTTGCTCTCCTGAGTGGCTGCCCTTGACGGGGGCACTGGAGACCGTTGCAAAGAGGGGGACTGATGGTTTCTTCTCTGCGCAGAGGGGAATGGCAGCACGGACAGCCCTCCTGGGGGGTTCCCAGGGCAGGAAGCCGCCCGCCCTCCCACGCACCGGCCCTTGAGCCCTCGGAGGGAGCTGGAGACACAGCTGCACTGAATTGCTTCTCACAGGCTGGAAAAATAGATGAAATGACTCCAAACTCCTTGGATTCACAATAGATGCAGAAGATGAGGCTTGCGTAATTTCCATTTGGATAGAAAGGGCTTTTGATAAAGTTGATGTGCACGAGGCAGCTCTTTGCTTACATGCAAAATCCTCGTTTGGCTATGAAAGATGAGTAGCTTCTCAGTGAAGTTTGCACAGTCCCTCCCATCACACCCTTGCTCTCTGTGCGATAACTCTAACGAGTGCTGGACCAGTTAAGTCATAGCAACAAAGAGAGTTCTTAAACCCCCAAAACCATACACTTACACAAACATCCCGACTATGCATAACCGTTCTTCCTTATGAAACTCTGTTCTCCATTAGTATTTGTAACTAAGAGTCCTCCCTGTTTCCATCTCAATAATTAGGGGGCTGAAGGCGTCTTGACTGCAGTTTCTTATATTCAGGAAAGAAAAGAATTTATGAAGAGACAATGCTCAGCTCCAAATGCAGATTTACAGTCAACGTTAACCCAGAGGGAGTCTCTAACGATCTTCTTTGGCTCCACTTCTCAAGGTAGATTTTAGCTGTTCGTCCTGTCACAATATACCATCTTATAACAGGATACTGCAGTTCTTTAAGAAGCGGCACTCAAATTTCTTTAACCACTAAATAAGGAGTAACCCACAGAATAGAAAGCTGCAACCCAAACTTACTGCTCTTGACAACATAATCGTTCTGCTTTTTTCCTGGGATCAATCTGATGCAAAAAACCCTAGAGTCAACCATAGTATCTAGCAATATCATTAAACAAGAGACGCAGACAACAGATACTTCATGTTTCAAGGGAAATAAGTGGCAGTGGAATAAGCTCGACCCTAACAAGCACAGACTGATTTTGGTCTGCAGCTACACGATGGCTTCTATTCCCTCTATGGGCTCTTAGCTTGATTGGATTAACTTTAGCTGCAGGCCCTCCAGCAATACTCCCAGTTGAGTTTTCACATTAAAAGAATGTGGGATGGGTCTTTTGGAGCTGCTGTTCGGCTGGGATTGAGGGGTTTAATACCTTCAGTGCTACCAGGATAGATTAAACATCGTGCAGCCATCGAGTAAAGACTCCCATGCTCATGGATGCTGTGATGCCCCTACAGCAACGATACCGTCTTTAAACTATTTCAGCATACAAGCAGCTGCTGTCAAATTCTCCTCACTCACTCTCCTCCCTAAACGCTTCTGAACATCCCAGTTTAGCTGAGCTCATGACCTGGCTGCACATAATGCTTTTGGATTACGTTTGCGCTCATCCAAACCCTTGCACCTATCACACTATATTATCACCCAGCACACACATGTCACCGCAAGATTGGTAACCTGTCGCTGAATCTCCTCTGCTTTTTTAAGTATCACATATTATAAAAAGGTGAGTAGTGGGGGAGAAAACTACTGGCTTCTTCAGCCAAAAATACCATTTCCCTGGGAGCAGGATTGCGCTCAGCGATGCTCTGCCCTTTTTCCCACGCAAGCAGGCAGTTTGTTTTAAAAGCCATATTACAGAACAAACCCTGAAGGAAAACAGCACACATTTTTTAACCTTTGACTCTTCAGTTCCACTTATTGTAGACTTTTTATTGGCTTGCAACTTGCCACGCAAGTTAATCAAAACGCTGTGGGATTCTGGTGGAGACATGGTTATGGGAACAAACCCATTTTACCACCACAGACTGCAGATGTGCCCAACTTAGATCAGCATCTTTGCTTCCTGACTTTTCTCTACATCACCTCCCAAACCCAACATTTTTTTCTTCTATTCTCTTCTTGCATCTTATTTTACACAAATTCACCTAAAGGAGTTTTGCTACAGACTTCAGAAAACACATTTCACCTCTGGATTGCAGTTTTTTACCATGTGCCTGTACGACAGTCACTGCCCAAAGCCTGCAAGCAATTCCCCCGTCCCAGAGGGGAATCGAGGTGTCGGCAGCTGTATCCGCACGACCGGTATTCCTG
>NW_009611519.1:17743-40863 GCF_000690535.1 Cariama cristata
CCAGGTGGGCACCGGCCCAGAGCCGCTGCAAAGTCATCCTAGCTCTGTGTCAGTAGGGCAGAAGAGTTAAATTAGACCTCGATACTTACACCGAAAACTTTGAGTAGCCCCATTTAAATCAGCAAAGATGCATTCAATATCCTAGGAAGACGGGGACATTTTCACAGAAGCTGCACAATGTAAATCCTCAGAATTCCAAGATTTATCTACTACTCCTTATAGAATTCCATTTATGAAAAAATGGCTATTAACATGAAACAAGCAGGATAAATGCAGTTCTCTTTTTGCAGGACAACCACCGAGTAAGAAGCCACAATTCCCTCCGTCTCCCCCGGCGCTGCAGGTAAAAGAAAATGATTTGCGATAGATGTGTGGTCTTTGATCACTACTCTGAGACTGGAGCTAATGGACCATGAACTACCAACCTCTCCTGTGTCAATAAATAATGTATGAATACATATTCATACAAACACGTATAATGCATTGGGACGGCAAGTCAGAACTGGCAGGAAGATATTCTCTTCTCCTCCAAAACAGGTTAAATCATCACTACTTCTTGCATCCGTTCCTGTTGCTAAAAGAAACTCAGTTTTGTGGTTTACCTGTTTTTTCCAACGCAAGTTCTGCTCTGCAGAAGTAGGAGTCGAATATTCTATTTTAAATAAACTGCTGTGAAACATCAAGAGGCCCAGTGGCTCCTCTCCCCCGCAAAAGTAGGCAGCATCACTATCACGAGCTTAATAGCAAGGAAGATTTCAAAGTAAGAAGGAACAAACAGGAAGGATGCAATTGAGTTAGCTATTTTGGAGAGAGGCAAAGCAAACTTCAAGAAGCTTTAAGAAAGCCTAAAATGTAAGTAAGTCAAATACAATTCAGAATTCCTTCATTACAAAGTATCTCCAAAATGATCAGCATATATGCAAAAACTCTATCTGCAAGCAAAAAAAAAAAAACAAACAACAAAACAACCCAAGCCAACTCAACCCCCTTTCATGATCATTCTGAAGACAAACCCAATTCCAAGGACACTCCTATGCTTAACTCCAGATCAGCACCCTCCACCTTCCAAGTGTGACGCATAGCCAACGAGGTGTCTATGACTAAACTGATGAGGTTTTTTTTGTTTGGTTGGGTTTTTTGTTGTTTTCTCATAAAAACCACACATTTTACAATGGCAAAGTGTTGTCTTAAGACACTGGGGCAGAAACTTAAAACCCACACAGAGGATATTCTCCACAGCAAAGAGACAAGTTACAAATACTTGAACTGAACAGAAAAACCCTGACACAGGAAGGTTCCCAAGCAATCCAGTTACACAACGAGCACCGACCTTCTCACTCCTCTCCACACCCTCTCTATTCTAAACCATGAAACATGCAACTCATTGTTTGGAGGAAGCAGGGAAGAAGAGATGAGTCAATTAAATACTACCTCCTGATCTGAAATACTTTTATTTGGATGTCCTGGAAGACCTTTTACTGTTAAAGCAAGAAAGAGTACATTTCGCAGCAGCAGTTCCTAAAGCGCTCACCCAAATACAAACTGCACTGCTTTTACCTGGTTTTACATTATTATAAATATCTGGTTTTGCTGCACAGATTTCAGAAAAAGATAGCATTCCCAGTTTTAAACTGGCAGTAGAACATTTTAATATCTTGGTTCAACCCTCTGATGATAGCGTTTTATGTCAGCTCCTGCTGATTCACAGCGCACAACTAGCACTATTCACTACATCCCAGAACAGCAAAAATTATAGATGCTCAGGACACTAGAAGATACTCCAGACATCAGAAGTCTCTAACTATTCTGCAAATAGTTAGAGAGATTAAATTTTAAGTGTTCTAAAATTTGAATAGCTTTGCCTCTTTGGAGGAAGAGCTTTTACCAAAAGGAAAATATCTTTACTAAAAATACAAGAAAATATAAACTGTTTAACCTCAGCTAAATATATTCAGAATGAAGCCTCCAGCACTCAAGAAGCTTAAGAAAATCTCCACTTGATGAAAATTCACTCAGCAGGTTCCCTTTTAGAGACTTTATGAACATCCTCATAGTTCAGACACTCAGCTCCATTCCACAAATGGGAAATTCAGACGAGACTATTCAGAAACAGCAGGAGCTGACCTCCAAACCTTACTCTCCACTGAACACGGAGAGGAAAACTTCAGTACTTGAGAAGAACGACCACAGTGAAAGTCAGTGTGTACAGCATCAATTTATCCTGGTTCCCTGCTCGCCAGCTTGCAAGACTATGAACACAAGAAATGCGGAGTTGAAAGAAGAAGGAGAACAACCACAAAGGGAGGAGAGTTTTATCAATCTATCTATATACAAACATAACAATCACTTTACAGACAAGTTATGTCTATCCTACAATGAGGTCATTAATCTAATGACAATGTATCAGGAAAAATGTGTTGAGACTGACAACGATACTATACCTCATCATTAATCTTGACCATGTAACATCGCTAAAGGCAAAGGAGCTATTAAGATGAAGACACTTAAATCACTCTACAGATGGAACTCATCACGCCCATGTAAAAATGGTTTATTAGCAGTACACTTCAAAGCATTATCTGAAATTTTATAACAAGTTATTTAGTATGTATTTAATACTTCTCGTGGCTTTATTGCTGCATCTTAGTGATTTTAAAAAGTTTGAACTATTAACGATAGGTCTGCCACCGACAAACGTAGCACTGCAAGCCTAAGTTACTGACAAGTGGGTTCTTTGTGGGGAGTTTTTCTTTTCAGCAACTGGCAATGGCATTGCCAAAAAATTCTGCAAACATGCAAAGATCCAGTTAGCAATTAAGCATTAACAATAGTTTCGCTGATTATACTGTTTATGCTGAACACATTCAGCAATATGCATTGCAGCAAAAGACTGCATATACAGACAGGATAAAGCGATTCATAGCATTTCTGTGCTAGCAGCTTTACTGAAAATTTAAATAAAAAGAATTTTCAAAGTAAACATTTTAAGCAGAAATGTAAGCATTTGGTATTCTATGCATATATAAGCGTTTCTATTTTATGCATTATAAGCACTTCTATTCTACGCATTATAAGCATTGACTAATAATGCAAATAGAGTGTTTCTGACTTCTTTCCTAGCGTCGCTGATAACTTTCAGAAAAGATGGTGTCTGGAAGATGCCAAGTAAAGGCAGAAAAAGCTAAAACTACTGGTTACTTCTGCCCTTTGCATTGCTGACATCACCGGCTGCCGGGCATGACACAAAGCACGTGGGTTCCTGGTATTTCAGAGAAGACATCAACGCAATCTTCCCACCACATCGTACAGCCAGAGGCAGACAGGGCCGTGGGCTGTCGTGCCATCGCTCTGCCACAGAAAACACACGTGGATTGATAGAAAATTTGTTAACCGCAACCACTAAGACGTGTAAGCAGGCTACCACCATTAACGTAACTTACTGCAGACCAACGAGTTGGATCCAAGAGCATTTCCATTTTAGCTGGAGCTAGCACTGCGTTACAGGAAACGCGCTTGTAAGGCTTAATGTTGTTAGACGGATGCGAAGACAAAGTATTTGCTTGTGAGCAAGATGTTCAAAATGCCATTAGCAAAGCTGCCAGAGAGAATGCTAGTGCAATATTCATCTCAAAGAAATTGTCGGTGGCTGTATCTTCCTATTCAAGTGGTTGCTAGTTCTTGAGAGTCACTTGCAGAAGACAGGGGAAATCCAATTACGGAAAATAGCAATATCTTTGTCAAAAAAACAGCAAGCAATTAAATCTCCCCTACACACGGAAACATGTATTAAAGCTAATTATTGTACATCGGTCAATGTAATTGCAACTCAAATGCAACAGGGTCCACGTAATTAGTTGGCACTAATGGAAACCTCATAATGCAACAAATGTACTAAAACACTCTGCGTCGAGAATACTTCCTCGCAGTACCAGAAAGTCGTGCTACTTCTCTTGTCCAATTTAAGGAGCACTTCACCAAAGAGAAGACAGACGGATATCCCCTCCCCTTCCCCAACATCAATATCTGGAGCTACTGAGGTCCTCACACCTAACGGAAGGTGCCCAGCTGATGGAAGGTTATCAGCTTTGATAGCCTCGTTAATTTTGTTTTCCCTTTTGCTATTCTCATTAGCTCAGCTTCCTTTTGTTCTGTTAGATATAACCCTTGTCATTGAGAAACTCATTACACAACTCCAAGGTAGGCTCAGAGAGGGCATGGCAACATTTCCCAGCCTTCAGCTGGCTACTGGGCCAGTTCCATTTTGATTTATACAGCTTGGCGATGCTCAAGAGCCACTCTGCCAAAGCGGGAACAGCAGGAAGATTTGCAGCTGCAGCAAGTGCAGGAGTTCCTCTCACCAGGACACCCAGAGCATTAACAGCTCCTGGGGCAACGAGAACACAGTGGCAGAATTTAACAAGCATCTCTGCTGCACCTGGTACCTACTAAAGCACAAGAAGGACCACATGCTTATGAAAGACCACACTTTACAAAGCCCAAAATGTTGGGCAGGGAACACACACTACTTTGTTGCAGGTTTCACAGAATCAGTAATTAGTGTTAGTTAACTATTAAGTTATTTTACCCCTTCTGCCGGATGTACTTCTCCAAGAACAAAAAAAAAAAAGTTTCACCTTCTGTGAAGGACATGGTTGAAAGACCAGTTTTTGACTGCAATGGCAGATCTTTTTCTGATGACAGAGGACTAATGCTAGGCTGGGTGCAGCACGTAATCGTGCCCAGCTGGGCAAATAAAGGCCAGCACGTCCCTGGTATCATCTCGGTGACCATCAGATGTATATTACCCTACGAGCTAAGTCTGCAAGCAAACAGCACAAGAGAGATTTTACAGGAGAAACGCTGAATTTACTAGAAAAATTCTTTGTGAGGTAAGTTTTTCTCAGAGTGAATGGCCATCACTCTCCTTTGTAAAGGTTGATTATTTGCAAGGCTCCAACAGCTGTAAGTCAGTTTAACATTTTGTCTGGTTTTCTTTCAGTTGCAGATACCTGCCCAGTTCCTTAGTGGTTTTGAGCCTGTAATCTAACATCACCGCTTATCCACCAGTAATATGCTCTGGCCTAATAAAGGAGTGGTTTAACGCACATTTAGTGACTTATTTCAAGTAGGTACAAATTAACCAAACCACCTTTTTGCCATCTGCTCAGAGAAACAAATTCCCACGTTAGGTTAATAAAATATGGTGATGTGACATTTCCACAGTAGCTACAGAAAGGCGTGCTTCGGCACAGCCCCCGAAATACAGCCCGTCTCACCTCCGCGGGGAAACAACACAAACTACACTGAGCTTGTGGAAATTTCCAAACAGAAGCTGGTCCTTCGGAAAAAAAAAAAAAAAAAAAAGAAAACACCACCCTGCTGGGTAAGCGGCTCTGGATGTGCCAATCTAGACTCCACCACGATCATAAAATACGGAGGAGGAAGGGAAAGGCTTACGCATCTGTTTCCAGCAAGGGAACTAGGTCACTCGAGAAGCAATTAACAGTCAAGCTGCAACGATCCCCTTCCACCCAGCCATGGTGCATAAGGTCCCAGAAGCGCCTGATGAGCTGGGAGGTGGCCGCACACAAGTGCCAGCGCCAGGACGGTCAACAGGACTGAAACATCCCCTTGTTCGAGCAGAGTTCAGAACAACCTCCGAAATGCCAGTTTTTCTCAGATGCTGGTAGTTAAAAGGTAGCTGAAGTCTTAATTAACACAAAGCAGAAATACAAACTGAAAAGCTTAAAGTTCCTCTGCAGTCTAAAGGCCACCTGCATTTTACCAGGGGACTGACAGAGCTGATCTTAAACTTCAGCAGGTGTGCTACAGATGCACAGACCCAGTCATTTAAATATACGATAGATCAAGCAACCTAGAAAGACTTCATCCTAATTATTACAGCTGAAGTTACCACTGAAGCACAAGCAGAATAAGAAACCATCACTGAATTATTACAGAAAAAGCTAATTTAACAACCAGCTCTGGAAACGTTAATTGAGGCCATCAACAAGGATGAGAAGACTTCACAGAAGGGCATCAGCCTACAAAAATAATCGAGAACACCCTTGCTGCTTTGGAAAGGCAATATTGACCTGCAGATGTTACATGAAGGTCAGAGTGATGCAGAAGTCAAAGACACAACCTGGTATCCATGGGCATATTTACCACGAGGGTGCAGCCAGCACCAGGGTTGCTCCTGCCTGTAGTAGCCTGGTACCTCTAGTAGTGAGTGCGACGAGCAAACACATAGGCAAAACATTCTGTTTTCACCAAGACTGTAAAAGCTTCTTTGAGAAGTTGTACCCCCACATCCCCCATTGCCAGGAACAGAGTATTCTCCCAAAGTTTCTGTCCAACAGCTGTTCAATATTCAAGCATAACAATAAAATTAATACTAACCTATTTTCTTCTGGATGCTACAGGCTCCCTTTTTAATCTAGAAATTCAATGCACTCACTCTTTATTCTCTTTCAACCCCACCGACAGTCTATAAATTATTACTTTATATTGCAGAGCACCCAGAGGCCCCAGCCAGGGTCAAGGCAACACACTAGACTAGAGACACTGGCTCCAGAAAGCTTCTTAGTCCTGGTCTATCAAAATACCCTTTTAGCAGATGCTAAAATGCTCCCTGTTTGTATAAAATAAACTGTTCAGGCTGTGTCAATAGCTTCTCTGCTGCTGTTCCCCCTGGCAGATTAATTATCAGTCCACCCAGATCTTCTCCTTCACCATATTAACTGATGCAATGTCATTTAAAACATATTAAATACAGCAATATGCCAAACTTGAAAATTTGAATAATTCATAAAGGCAAAAAAAAAGGTTTACACAAAGCTAGGAAATTTTGCAAACATCATTCTTTCATCTACCACCCTCCCCTGTATTTTTTTAAACCAATACTGAACTTGAGGGGCAATTAATATCTGATACAGTTCTAACAGCAGCAAAATAATTTTGAGCATCTCCTTCAAACCACTGTTTCATACCATCCATCACTTACAGGAAAACATGATCGAGACAGGAGTCTATGAATAACTCAGCTTTTTCTCCAGGATTCAATCTAGACTGCTTCTAAATATGTATAATGCCTAGACTACATTAACACATTAAAGCTTTGTAGATTGCCATCAGTGCTTCTGCGGCTTAATTTCATCTGTCCCTCACAATTCAGATCTTCAACTACTTTCATCCTAAAGAAAAAAAAAAAAAATCACTCCACTTTAAATATAAAAACTCATGATGCTCACATAAGCAGATTGCTAAGCATGTTTAAGAGGATATATATTTAAAACCTGGCAGCAAAACTTTATTCCCCTACTAAACAGCAGCATTTTCTCAGATTCTATTGCCTTGATGTTAATAAAAAGCATACTCTACGATCAGTTAAGCTTGAAAAAGTCTGGGAAGGATGATGAGTTTGACAAGTCAAACATTTCAGGAGTAGGCTTGGAGAACACAGCAAGTGATAGAAGACTGAACATTTTAAGCAACTGATAGGAAAAAAAAAAACCACCAACCACAAGGGATTCAGTGTGTTTGTTTTTTACTCCAGCTGCACAAAGGATAGAAAGGCACAGCGCAGTAACACAAAATGGATGCTTTTTTGCAAACACCACCTTAATTTCCAAACAAGTTTGTCTGTCCGGTTAAAAATTCATTTCCTACTTCTGACTGAAGATTTTAATTGCTAACACAGATGCTCTTTTCTGCTCATTCAAAAGTAACTAGAGAATTTAAAACATTCTGTGCCTGAGACAGTCCTGCTGCACAAAGTAATTGGAAATGACAGATCACATACAGCAGTGCAGGCTTGACGTGTGTACATCGAGTTCTGAAATAAACCTCGGCAGATTCACAGGAGTACTCACCCCAAGCTGAACGAATTCAGCAGCAAAAGCCTGAAAAATAAAACTTAGCAATTTCAGACTACGCACACAAGAGCAGCATGTATTAATTATTGGGCAGAAGTTTAAAGTTTCCTTTAATCATTTTGAAATGCTTTGAAATCACTTGTCTGGTATAGCAGCTCCAAAAGAGCTTTTATCTTTCAGCTGTAACACAGGAGGCACGCTGGAAACCCCAGACAAGATTTTCTACCTTCCAGTTTTGGCATCTCTCCTTTTGAATTAGGTTTCCTAAAGTTGTGCACCGTGAGATATACCACAACTAGTAGAGAAACTGTTTAAGTACAATACTTACTAAATTTAACATGAGGAGAAACTTCACTTGAAAATTAGCGTCATGGAAAGCCAAGCTTCAGTTTAATATGTGTATTTTATATAGTATCCCAAAGCCTCTATGCAAGTACAACAGGTTAAAAACCCTGCCTCTTCTGTGCTACCGAGCTCATGCTTACAGCATGGGTCATTATACACAACATACAAAAGGAGGTAATTAACATACTTCTCACATAAAACCGAACAGCTAGGCTAATAGCATGGAGACCTGTTCTCACGCACCACCTTACCCGGAATAATTCGCCATTGATACTTAGAAGCACTCACACTGGAGTAATTTCTGGATACCATGGTAACATAACTACAGCTCACCAAGTCTCACCTTTCATGAAATTCACCCAACTCCTACCTCTCCAAAGCGAGATTTTTCACCACCTCCACCCTATTGTGTCCCCCCCGCCACCTGCATCCTTCAGAAGTTACCGAGCTTACTTACCATCCAAACGGGGAAGATAATAAACCTCTGAAAATTAGGGTGTAGGCATGACAGCCCTTCAGCCGTACAACAAAACCAACCAGCTCATCTCTGCCCGAGCACCACAAACAAGCCGGAGGAGTCCCCGCGCCAGGCTGCCTGCTTCCCTTCCTCTGGGCAGGCTCAACCTGGTTATCACCACCACACCTCCTGGAAACACACAGCCATATGCCTTCCGCAGCTGCAAGTTATTACATTGGATGAACGTTAACCGTTTAGGCATCGACAGCAGGCTAAACAATTTAAACACATTACAGAAACTCCAGCCCGAGAGGTAACCAAAGACAGACATTTATTAAGCAAGGGAACAGGGAGAATCTGCTCCTTTCTTACCTTAAGCAAAGGGAGGTCTCCGAATTCTAATGCATCTCAGATTTTTCAACTTCAAAAATGTATCGGTTGGTGATTTAAAGTGATTTCCCTCTCCGATTTCCTACAGGGGAGATGGGAAGAGAAGAAAAAAAAAAAAAAAGGAAAAAATGTAAGTACTTAAGGATCTGCAACAGCCATCGGGGTTGAATTTTTTCCCCTCTATCTGTAAAAATCCTCTTATTCAGTCCTGTCCGCTCTTAAGACAGCACTGCTGACGAATTTCAAGGCTCAGCTCTTGACATGCAGAATCACTGAAGGATCAAGAGCATAAATGTCACTTCCTCCAGGCAGCACATCAACTGCAAAGGAGCCTAATCTGCTCTCCCCACCACAATCCTACCCAATTGAAGAGTAAATCCTGACATCTGCCTCACGCAGAGCTTTCATTAAACGTTTCTGAAGAATTCCAATTTAAAGCCCCTATCTAAAGGATCCCAGTTTTAGCCAAACCATTATATAGTTTGACTTGAGAAACTGCACAAGTGGAAGAATATAAACTGAGCAGCTAATAAAACAGAAGTCAAAGACTAACCTTGAAACAAATTACAGCTGGGTACATCTGAGTGGTAGCAGAGGCTCTGGAATTATTAAATGAGCTTCAGAAGGGATTTAACTAACCAAATTCCACTGCAGGGCTTTATTTATGATATGTGTGCCGGTCCCAAAATGTTTGCTAAGGTTTTTCCATCTCCTTTATTGCTTTTGCATATTTCCTAATCAAATCCAACAGGCACAAACCCTATGGAGGCTAGAAGATTATTTTTATTTTTGAGGGGGGGGAGCAGCATTTCATAACGCAGTGGCCTAAAGTTCCTTAAAATAGAAATTAGATGTCATGAACGCAACATCCTATATACATACTATAGGTGGATTAAACAGAAATCAGGACACCAGTATCGACTTGAAACGCCATGTAATTAACTCCTCAAATGGCATTTTAATGGTCTCCTCTGCCCTTCCTCAACTTGGCAATAGCGTGTATAATTACTCTCTTATTAGCTCTCTGCATCCTTCCCTCGCATTCCCAATTTAAAATAAAACAAAAACTCTTCTGTTGAGAGTTTGCCTTGAAGAAGTCTTGTTTTAAAAGGCTTACCCGTCGCTAAAAGCAAACTGGATTCCATAAAAGGAGGCTTATTTGTGCACTTGAAGTCTATTTCTTTAGCTATCAAATACACACCTGGATCTTTTAAAAAATCTATTTGAATTCTCTTACTGAATTAGCTCAATAAAGTAAATTTTATCACCCATTAAAATTTATGCCAGCACAACTCGAGCCTGCATGGTATTTCTTCCTATAATCCTCTTGCTGGAGGCTCAATTTAATAAACAAAGGCAGCTCTAATAATTCAAATCTTACTTTCAAAGATGTGATGTGCCTGTCAGAAGCTTTCTGCAACATAGTCAGTACACTTCTTCAGTCTCTCTCCAAGGCTTTGCATACGTTTAAGCCTGCATCTTGCCTTTTGAATGCTGATAACTACTGTGTTTCTTTTCTCTCCTTTAAAGGATCAAACACAACCACACAGACATTTTTATTAGTGCATCATGCACCATTAAATTGTCAGCTTGTCTTCCACGAGTCTCTTTAAAAAAAATAAATAGGTGGCCTTGAAAACATCTTTACAACAAAATACTCATTTTCTTGACACTTATTTATAAACTGAAGCAAACAAAGCCAAAATCCGACCAACAAAGCACTGCATGTATTTTCCTTATAGCCAGGTTGCCGAAGACGAGAACCACTCTACACACAACATGTATTTTTAAAGACTGCGCAGTACGTTCACATAACATCTACCAGAAAGCCCTTCACTTGGCTCCCCCAAGAGATTTATTTTTATTATTTAAGAGTTCACCCTACTGCCTTCAAGTGGCAAGGTGAGAACTCCCCCGTTCTGCACACTGGTCATATGGGAGCAACTCCCAGAGAAGAAATACAAGTTTTTAACAGAAGAAAGCAGAGATATTTTCGTCCGAGACAATCCTCCATACACAAAGGACGGTGCCAACACACGTGCTACATGCCCCATGCCAAGAAGATGATGGCTTAGGACTCCCTGCAGTTACTTCCTAAGGATTTTTAATACCTCCCTTACTTTTTGTCAATATTTCCATCTGGGAGTGAATCGGCTCTTCTTCATACACTGCAGCTTCCTTCTCTCAAACTCTAACCTACTGCCAAAGGTGCCCAAAATTGCCTTCAACAGGGCTGCGCCTTGGCACAATTTTTACCCAGCCCTGCAGCCTTCACTTAAGAAAAAACAGCCAGCACTGCAGAAGTTCAGTTCCTGCCCAAATCAAACCCATCTAGAGGAGTCTGCCCATACAAATCTTTTACCTTGTGTCTCACTGCCAAGTTTTAAAAGTAATCAACACATTAGACTTTGAAGGCACAAGACCCACTGACACTTTAGATTTGCACATTCTGTTTTCCAGGCATAGGCAGCAATCATATCCCTGCATCTCTTCATCGAGCAGAATTCCTCTCTAAAATACCGGTAAAATTCCAGAAACCGTTGTAGTCCCCTTCGACGCTGATGCAGAGATCAGTGCTGGGCAAAGGTCCCCTTGCTCTCCGTGGGCAGGACCAGGCTGGTTCGTTACAACAGGTCAGCAGAGAATACACAAAGAGCATCCCTGCAACAGCTTGGACACAGTCAGGAAAGTCAATCTGGCCAAATTATGTTTCTGTCTGCTCCTGGCTTGCGGAAAGAACAGCTGCAGAGCCTGGAAATAAACCCAGGAGATTGCCTGAAGGCTGAGCATGAAGCAGTCAAGCAGGTGGGTTACCCCCATCTCGCTCGCAAGGCGAGGCAGCTCGTGCAAACAGCTTGCACCGGGGGCTAGATGAGGGCATCGCTCCAACAGCCAAGAAATCCCTGCGGGTGCCTTCAGAAGAGGGATTGAAATCTTGACGCAGACAGACATTCAGCCAGCTTCACCAGGACTGCGGTAGGTAGAGGGTGAGAGGACAGAAACCGAGCAGGAGAAGGCACAAGTGACACTTAAAGGAGCCCCAAGAGATGGAGAGCGGCTATCTTCTGTTCAGAGGAGCCCAAAGCCACAGTGGAAGCAGCAGCCCAGTGTGCCGGCTTCCTCAGGAGGCACCTCACCAGAAAATCGGTGGACTTGCAGGTTGAAGGTAAAGTTCACACACACACAGTTGCATATTTATCAAGAGCTTTTATGAATACATGCATAAAACGAAAGACTTCTAACCATCAGTAGAGACAAGTTTCTGCTCTCTGGTCCAAGCCATCTGCTTCGTTTCAAGCCTTGCTCCGCTCAGCTTCACTTCTCCAAACTCAGCTTCAGCACTCAAATGAAGCCTTGGATTCTTTTTCTTATATTTCTGAAATCACAGTGATTCCAGCACGGTTTGGTAAGTCATTAATACATGTACAGGGCAATTAGAAGCCTTTGCTTGCAACCTGCAACTTCGGCACAACCACGGCAGTGTTATCGTATAACGTGTTAATAACCTGCTGCGTCTAGAGATGGTGTTACAGCGAAAGGCTCATGCTGGTTTCAAAACGACAAAACAAATAGCGAAGCACGCAGATTTGACACAATCGGTTCCTAACTCCTGACTGAAGATGAAATCCAGTTTCTAGATACGGGCTAATGCTTTATAAAACACTGTGGGAATGAAATACCCTAAACCATAATTAAAACAGCAAGGGCTTGCTATGCTTTTTTTCCCAATTAATTACTTTTTTTTACTTTTTTTTTAATTATTATATTTTAATTAAAATAAAAATTTAAAAAAGGACTACTTGTAACTGCCCACAGCTTGCCTTAGGAGGTACAGCAGCAGGGTAAGGTTGGACAACGGCCGCAACTCCAGTTTTTGCACAAAGTTGTTAAGATGCTCCCTGGAGGGAGCCTGACATAAAAGAACAAGACTTTTCCATCTTTGATAATGAAAGTCTCGACTGCAGGCAAAGCTAACAGAGGGGACAGGCTAACGAAAGCTACGGAGAAGGCAAGCACTCGGCCTCACCAAGAAGGACTTGCAATAGGAGAAGCAAGAGGATCTCGTCCTAAGGCTGTCAGGATATATCCCGCAGACATGGTCCAAAACCAGTTTAAGTAATTTTGTTCATATTACTCTCATGAATCCACAAAAATATCATTTTCTCTTCATGCTCAGATAGGAGGACTTTCTCTCATTTCTATTAAATGGAACAATAAGACCTCGTATTTTACTTTGGTGATCTATAAAACAGAATTTGTTGTTCCTAAAGGCCAAGATAATTAAGAGAAAAAAAAAATCTTGACTCCGCTTCCAGCTGTTGCACATTTCTGACACTGAGCCACACCTACAGGCACAGGCAGGATGCACAATTCCTTCTCCGAGCTGCGTTTTAACATTTTTCCATCTGAGTCAAGAATCTGACAGGTTCAAGTTACACAGCTCAGATGAGGCATCCGACGTGGCCATAAACCCCGAGATCTGAATTTCTGCTCTCATACAACGCCCATTATCAACTCAGCTCCTCTAAACGTGTTGTGCCCATCCATCGAGAGAGACACGGACATCTTTTCCACACCCCGGCGTTTCTTTCTGCCACCTCCCAGCTGTACAGGACGGTGGTACGGACAGCCAGAAGAACAACGTGGAAGCTGGAACCTGATGTCTCAGCTAAGATGCCCAAGGCCAGCCATGACCGACGGGTTTAACGTGATGTGTCAGCCCACTAGAAGAGGGCAGAGAAGAAGGGCAGGCACAGCAGCCTGCTTTCAGCGCACTGAATACACTGAGTTCCACACTGACATTTGTCATTTATTAAGAGTGCTTTTCAATTTAAATAAGGTGGTTAAAGTGATAGCACCCAATTAACTGCTCAGTAGGAGGATGGCATTAATATTCATAAAACATTCAAAGTAGATGTGGGATTCTTAATCATATGAACCCACACACAACAAAGCTGTGCTAATACTGTACACACCCCCCCCCAATATTTTTTTTTTTTTAAATATCATTATTCATTTCAGTAGCTGATTTGGGTTCCATTGTGATTTTTTCCCATTTAAACACCAGTGTTCAGCCTTACCCAACTCTGTTCCCGGTGAGAAGGGAATTTTTGGTCCCACAGAAAGAGGGACCAGCCTGACTCAAGCCCACAGGGCTAAACCCAACTAACCCAGGCGCTGGCTGTTTCAGCAAGTCCCTCCATTTGAGCCACCGAGGTAGTAACACCGTTCCTCCCAAGGGCTGCCGTTACAGCATTCAGTCCCAACACAGCTGGTTTTTGTGACTGCAATGTAGTGCAAAGCAGTTATTTTGAGCTGTTGTTGGGTTGGTTTTTTTTTCAAAAAAGTGCCCATTTAAGATTGTTCTCCTTGTCCTACAAGGTGGGGCTCTGCTGGGTTACAAAAAATAGGATTACAAAAAATATGCTCAGACTAAATTATTTTGGAGAGAGTTCTGGGCTAAATGCAAAGGACCTGCCTGCCTCCAGTCACCCAAGTGGAGCAGGAGCTCCGGCAGCTCCCGAGCAGGGCAAACCTCCGCTGAACAGCAGCAGCATTGTAAGCTTCGTTCTCCCGGCGGCGCTAGTTTTATCGGCATCTCGTTTTCCATCGTCGTCAGACTGGGGAGCCTCCCCCATGCATCCCAGCCAGCAGAGGAGCCGGGTGCCAGAGGCTCTGCGCAGACCACCGCTCCCCATCTACACAAACGTTAAGCTTGCAATGCACAAGAGGGGAAAAAGAAATTTTTTTTAAGCATGTCCCAAGAGAAACGATTGCAAATAGCGAGAGACTGAATTGTACTTGGGTACCAAGGGAGGGGGTTTGCGATGCACCGAAGTGACACCAAGCATCCCACAGGACCTGCTGCAACCCACAGAGCAACCTTCATCCCTGGCAGGAGAGGAGCAAATGCCAGCAGAGGGCACTCGGATGCCACGAGAGAAAAAACCCACGGAGCGCAGGGCGTGGGATGGCTCTGCCAACGCCTCCGTGGAGCAGGAGAGATGAGTTTTTGCCTTTGGTCCTCAAGCAGGCACAAATACAACACGTTCAATCCAAGGTCTAATTTCGAGTTGTCTTCCAGCCACAGCAAAACGCCTCTGCTGCCAACTCCCGTTCCGAAGGGGTCTCTGCAATCCCACGCACTGGACGCGGGTGGGTTTGCTTTGACAGCAAAGAGCAGAGAACGTGAAACCCCACTCCAGTGCCCGAGGAGTCCTTCCACTTTGGGAAACTGTTTAAGGGGAAATGTGCACTACTGTCAGTCATGCCAGCTGTTAAAAGAAGGAGAAAGCAATGTCACAAGTCAAGTCAAGCGTCTTGTTAGATATTTTTTTATGCTGCAACGTTTTGCAAAGAAAGCTTAAATCTTCTTGCAGAAGTGGACAAAATTTGAAATTCACTGTCAAGCAGGCAGGGAACTTGTTAACAATCCCATGAGTATTAAAATGCAGTGCATCACAAGTCGTATCTCTGCAAAATAACCTCCATTTGCTCAAATGGAAACGGAACGTAAGGACCGAAACTGGTAGCACCAGTTTCAACTGTAGTTACTTGGGGAAAAAAACAGAAAGTTTTACTGGTCAATGGTCCTTCCAGAGCAAGAAACATTTCACCACAGAGTATTACAGATTTTAAAGCAGTTGTGACAGCAAGGATTAAGCCTACAGTTGCAGCATACATCTCCAAGCAAATGCAATGAGCTGTGCACAATATAAAATAAGCGGGATAAGAACTGCGCACTATATAACTATACATGCACTGTGAAAACAGGGGAAGACCGATAGTTGCATTTTTTTCATTTACATAGGTTTAAAAAGTTATTTTTAAGACAGGTTTTTAGAATCCCACAGCTGGATTTAAGGCAAAATCAGCATGCGTGATTGACAAGAGTCTGCAAAACCAAGGTCCCGTGTGCTGCTCCACCATCACAAGAACAGGCACCTTGCAAGCACGATACCCTAGCAAACGTTGAGAGACCTAACCTGACTATGCCAGGGCTTGAAAGCCCAGGTTTTCCAGGCACTGAACAGATCAAGTTTTGACCTCCTGATACTGTGCCTTTTATTATAAACACACATGTCAGGGGACAAGCAATTTAGTAAGGGTCAGAGAAACGCAGCATCACCTTAAGTCTTGTAAAAAAGAAAAACGGCCATCAAAATGTGGCGGTTCTGCAAATGATCTGTAAGCTTTCATTTTCCCAAGCCACCAATACCATATAATATAAAAAAAAAAAACCACAAAAAAAAGTATTTAGGTAAGAGACTTAAGAACTGTATCTTTTAAAAGGTGAAAACCTGATAAATAGCACTCCTGCAAGAAAGCCAATTTTTGCAAATAGCTAAAAAATGTGTCACAATTATGTATTACTATACAGCCTGCAGTGTTGTGGCAGCCCATTTGCATACCTATTACTCTATAAATTTTACAGTCCACAAATACCAAGAACACGTCACAGTTACTGAACGCCGATGCCAAGACTTGCCTTTCTAAGAAAACTTGGAACTGTGAAAAATCTTTTGTCTAAAGCATAACATTCACTGCTGGTGTTTACTGTAATTCTCAGCTGTGACCCACTCAGCTTAAAATTTAAGAACAAATTCTCCTTCTACATATGTAATACTTCTCTAAGATATAAGGCACCAAATATTTACTTCTAGATGTAGTTCAAAGACCAAACACGAGTTTAAGGACTAAGTATGTATTGTGACCGACTTTCTCCATGTTATACCAATAGGGATCCATAACCTCCTGCCCAGAGGAGTAATAAACCACGCGTTCACTGATAAAAAAAAGCCCTCTATTGAAACATCTAGCGGAAATAAGACCCGTGACTATTGAGGAAAGCATCTGGCAGCCCTTAAATCCAAAAGCACACCTTTTCTCACACCTGTCCGCTCTCACCTCTCAGCAAGGCACCGATCCTACTCCTACCAGTGAGCGTCCAAGGGTTTTGATACCGCATGTCAAAAATGTGTTTGTGTGCGTGCACAGCTTAGTTTGACCGAAGGCAATTTCCCTCCCAGTGGTCAGCAGGTACGTGCCTTTCAGTAACTACAGAGGGTTAAACACTAGGGCATGAGTGTACCTCCCCCTCTTTTTTTCCAGTGTGATGTTATGTTGTATATTATGCAAAGGAGTCCAAGCATTGCGTTAAGTTTTCCATAATTCTTCACTTTTCGTGATAAGATAATAGAAACGTTTCTTTTAAAAGTCTAATTCCCGGAAGGCTTAATATGAACATTCGCTCAGAGTGCTCTTCATGCTTAAAAACAGGCATTAAACAGCTAAAACATTTGATGTTTGGAAACAAAGTTACCCATCTGCCAAGGGTTTTGGAAGCATTACATACCACGAAAGATTTTCTGTTCTAAAACCATTTCATGTTAAAGAAAAATCTCCAGACATGCAAAGCTTAGAGCTTAAAAATAATCCTTTCCACTTACTTCTAGCTCTCCCTTGCAAAAGCGTTTGTTTACCGTGAACTACCAGTTTTCTGTTGCAAACAGCCACCCATCGCATAAGATTGAGTATTTAGATCAACCTTACCTCTATAAAATAATGGCATTTATAAATTAATCATAACGCTTAAAAATAACTGACCTACTTTGCTTGGCCACCTAGGATTCACGGCGCGCAAGCATCCAAGCTACGAATTAACCACCGTGCCAATGGAAGTGTGAAGGTACCGCACATCAAGCTGAGATTTGATGGCAAGTTGCTGCACAACCTGCAATGTATGTGTGCTTAGCTGCCTTCAAAACCCTGCCGCGGGGGCTTGCCAAGCCTCCCAGCATGAAGGTCCAGTTACCTCCGTCAGGTCTCCTCAAGCAGAAGGACTACAAGTCTGGCTGATCCCGGCATCGGTGGCATGCTCTTATACACCAGCGGTACTTGAAGCTTCGGCTACAAAGCAGGGATTTGCCGAAAGCTTGTCGTCTGCTGAGGGAAGCGCTGAAAATAGCTTAAAAGAAGATAAACACATCTCTTGGTTGCAATGCACCCATGAAGCTAGGGACAGGCTTCCAAGCAGAACGGCTGGAAGAGAAGCCCAAGAGCAGGTCGCATGGAGCACCCTCGCCGGCCGGGGCAAGTGCAGCGTGCTCAGGGTGAGAAACAGCCTGGTGCTTGTGAGGCCACAGGAATCAAGACACATTTTTCCAAGCTAAAAAGACAGCAGTACATCTGTAACACCATGCACCGAGTGCTGGGGGTCCTTGTCTGTCTGGGCTGTGGAAGTGACCGAATTCTTACCCTTTTCTAATCCTAAAACCCTGCTGGCTTTAAGTTACCGCTAACATATGGCTGAGCGGGATGAAGCTGTTCCTCCCACCTACCCAAAAGCGAGTAGCTTCTCTGCCAGTTTAACTTCCTGGGAAATTCAGATTTTTTCTGGAAGAATATTCAGTGCACGAAAAATATAGCAAACCCACTAACATGTGGAGGAAGGTGGCTGTCATTGTACAAAGCATCCAGATCTCTGACACCTCGGATGCGGGACTGGCATGTAACATAGATTTTATCTAAATTCACCTTCTGTATAGCAGCTCCAGTGCAGATTTGTCACGTGGGCAAGGAAAAAAAACACTCTCAAAACCAGTTATAACACGAAACAGAGGTGCACAACTCTATTTAAGAATAGATTAAAAATTTAATCAAAAATCACAATTCCAATTATACTCAGCCATCTTCCCTGTTCTTCCACAGATGCCTCATCCTTCATTTTCTTCAGCTGTAGAACAACCGTCATGCTGTTCATATTGTTCACTCTATTTTTATTATCAACCAGTACAAAACCTCACAAGCCTAGGGAAAGTTGATTTCCAGCAGTTTCTGTGGCTGTGTTTCCGTGGTTAGGATAGCCACCCACAGCCAGCGGCACCAAAGCAAACCCCGGCCCCACACCGGCGGGGACGGCAGGCTCCCGGGCACGCAAAGGCAGTCCAGCCTGCACGTGTATTTTCCCTTCGAGTACAACCAGACAGTCCCAGAGCAGCCAGTGGATCCCACCGGGAACCACGCATCACCAAAACGCTTGTCTTCTTTGCAGTACGAAGCCTGCCATCTATTTTAGTTTCTCGGCTACATGGAGAAACAGTATATAAAAAAACCACATTGAGAAAATTACTTCTCCCTTGCTGCAGCAGAAGATGCTCTGATCTCATTTGTTGACATTTATCATTAGGAAGAGAGACATCCAAAAGCCCTACTTCTTAGGAAAGCTTCTTAGGGTTTTTAAGAAAGCCTACATTAAACAGCAGGGATGGCAAGAGCCGATTAGTCCTTCAGCTTGAGATACAAAGTACAGTTAACACAATTTTATTTTGTTAAGTTCTTTTAAAAAAAAATCAGCTAAGACAACATAACCAGCAGCCTTCTGTATTCAACTTTGTATTCAGGTACCTTTTTAACAGAAGAGCTTGATGAATAAATACGTCTTAATAAGTCATACCTCAACTTCCCAAAAAATCAAAGTGTAAAATTTAAAAAATATATGCTAAAGAAAAAAAAAAAAAATCTGCTTATCAAAAAGCAGAAGCGTAAATCAAATGGGCACAGACAAAAAAGAAAAAAAAAAAAGAAGAATATTTTCAAAAGCCCCTCTTATTTCAAACCACAAGCCAGAATCCTATTTTCAGAAGAGTATGTTGATTTGACAGAGGCTTCTGCAGACGTATGACATCTCTCTCAAGTTTTGAGACACTCAGCAACTAAAGACATCCAGGTCAGCTCACTAATTCTGCTTTGCTCGCTTACAACAACTGGTTGCAAAAGCAAACCATGCTCTTAAATAGTCAGCTCCATAAGCAATTTAACAATTAATCCTGACATCTGTTCAAATGCTGCTTAAAAGAAATCATTAGAAAGAAAATTAAGCCAGCAGCCATCCATTATTTCTTATTCAGTCAAAACAGTATCTAGCCACCTCGTACAACATCAAACTACACAAGGCAATCCACCAGGTTTTCAGGGAAAATACGAATGCAAAAAAAAAGAAGTAGAATCAAATCTTGTCTATTGCATACCTGACTGGATAACCTTCAGGTTCGTTTAAACAACTCAACTCTATCAAAAAATGCGGCAAATACCACAAGCATTCAAAAATTCAGTGAAGATACCAAATGCCCAGGTTAGGAAGCCTGCAGACCCGAAAGCTTCAGGTACTTTGTGGGAATGTATCCCAGTACAAGCAACAAGAACTGCACTTGCAGGGCATGATTTTTAAAGATGATTTTCTTGCCACAGTTACCTTTGCAGCCTGGATGGCACCGAATGCCTGTAGTTGAGCTAACGGGCTGTTAACGAAGCAGGGTAGCATGGTTGACATTCACCCATTTTGACTGACCGTTAGAAACAATTTTTTATTTCTTCAAGTGTTTTTTGCAGGAATTAATGAGTATCTTTTGGTATTGTTGAGAAGATTTCTATGGGAAATTCAAATACTCATTAAATACAATAACTGGTAAAATAAGCTCATTCTGTTCAGATTTAGACTTTCTTATTTCTGTAAGAGAAGGAAAACAGCAAAAATACTTCTTCAGGAAAGCCACACCCAGGAAGAAATGGGGAAATCATTTCATTTTCGAGACGGAAACCAAAGTTTAAGAGGAAGAAAACTGCCTTTTCAAGCACCAGACGCACTTACTGGAGATGAGGTCAACCTTTGCTATCTCCAAGAGTGAGCTCCTGATAAACTGCTTTTGTTTCAAAACTCTCTGGAATTTCCTGCATATCTTAATGCAATTAAAAAGAGGAAAAGAGACGCACCAACAGCCCCATTTCCCGTGCTAGACCAGCTCGGGGACACTCCTAACAAACTTCCCTGTTCAGAAGGCTTCCCGCTGAAACACACAGCCTAAACTAAACTCATAAGCACCCTACGAGGGACACAGAAAAAGTTCTAATGCTCTGGAATAGACTTTGTTTTTCATGGCAAGAAGCAGGACAGAAAACAATGACCTTGAATGAAGCCACTTTAGAAGTTAAACTAAGCATTAACCTTCCTAGTTCCCACCACACAGGAGAAGATCAAGCGCTCCATCACCAAGTCGAGCTCATTTTATGCTCGCTCACTTCAGCTCTGTTCTTACCCTGCTTTTTCATGGATCTATGCTTTAGCCCTAAAACCCAGCAAAAGCGGGTGATCACCACTCCCATTTGCAGAGCATGTCCTGAATGTGGTACCTCCCCAGCACCTTCTCCAGGGACCTTCCACAGCAGAAACACTGGACCCTGCTCGACATGGAAATGCTTTGCTCAGGTCAGCTTCATTAGGCAGACTTTGCTCCTTAATCCAAATCATCTATGCATGCCTCTCAATCTGGATCCAAACTACATGCACACCTGCTGAAGTTTAAAGGTCTTACCTGCTATTTTACATATTCTTAAACTAATATTGCTGTGGAAAGCCCATTTGAAAAAAATCTTAATCAAACAGAAACCTTATTGTTCTCAACCTTAGCAAGGTCAGCAGGAGATACATTTTAAAGCTCAAGCCAAAAGGGGGTTTGGGTTGGTTTTTTTTTTTTTGAATGGCTAACCTTACTGCTTAGCATGTACAGTTGCTTCAGAAAATTCTGTGTTAAGGTTTTTATTACAATGAAACAAGGAATATATCATTCCTGAAGGAGTCAAGATTCAATGCTCCAAAGTCTCTGTCTATACAGTAGATACCGCATGGGCAGCAACATGGGTATTCCCCGAACATCTTAATTTCCAAAAGCGTGACGTCAGACAACAATAAATTCTAAGTCCTGAAAACATGGCCAAACCAATTTATTTTGTGATCAACAAGCTACATGTGATCAAGAGTCCGTAAATCAGATTTTATAAAATGACACCAGTCAACTGGTTCCCGTATCAGGGGACACCAGCTGATCTTTAACTCTAATAATACACACAATATAAATGAGGAAAAAAGAAAAGGTGGCATACTTGAGATAAGACACTAATTAAAAGCTCATTTCCTTTGGAATTAGCAGTGAGCTTTCTTTAGAAGGATCTCATTACCATGCATTTTATCTGTCACCTCCAATATTTCAAATTCAATATTAACATTTAAAACATAGCTGAGAAGCGATGTGCAGTTTTCAAGTAAACTTTGTTAAACATTAGCTAGAGCATTACAAAATCTTTCTGTCCTGACGCAGGTTTGCGCATTGCTTGACCCAGGTTAAAAGCAAGTGCCGAGGCTCACCTGTGGCTCTGTCAGCAAGCACGGCACAAAGTTCAGCGGCGAGGAGGGATTAAAAAGCCAGCAGCCATCACGCACAGAGGACATGCCATGTCTCAGCGCCGACAAGATACCATGAAGGAGCAGGAAGCAAAAACGATGGCAGGAGGAGATGAGGTGAAAGAACAGAAGCAAAAGCTGCAATTGGGGAGCACCGGGTAGGGGGGGAGTCCAGAAACCAGCAATTGCTGACAGAAAAGCAAATTTACATTTTGTTCTAGAAATGCTAAGTGAAAATCCAGCGTAACTACAGAAAAGCTGAAGTTGCACTAGGCTTACCTGCATGAGGAAGTACTCCCCAAATATAAGCGTTTATTCCCCCAATTTTATTTAGGCGCATCAGAATTTTAGCATTGGGGGTAAAAAAAAAAAAGACGATCACAAAATGGCAATATTGTAAAAGGGGAACATCTTCCGACATTTTAGGTCTGCAGCACAAGGCTAAACTGATGAGTCAACTTACTTTGAAAACCCGTAGAAATAAGATCTTGAAGTTTCGCGGCTCAGACATCAAAGCTAGATCATTAAAAACATACCTAAATACTAAAGTAACCGGTTTAAGAAACACTACAAGTAAATGCCTTTTAATCTTACGGCTCAATTAAATGTTCAGAGAAAGACAGCTACTTTAAATGTAACCTCAGTGAAACCCAACTTATTATTTCCCTTTTCTTACTGAAGGAGTAGAGATCTTGAACAGAAAGAAAGAAGAAACCCACCAAAGACCATCAGGCAAAAAGACCACAAAGCAGCCGTTTTTGATTGTCACCTGCTCATGCTACAACAGTACTGTAGGTGACCATTGCCACTCCTG
>NW_009611519.1:40892-43507 GCF_000690535.1 Cariama cristata
TATTTGGGGGGGGCTTTTGGGGTGGTTTTTTGGAGTGGTTTTTTATTTGGGGGCTTTTGTTTGTTCGGTTTTTTTGTTTTGGTTGTTTGGGAGTTTCTTGGTTGGTTGGTTGGTTGTTTTGCGTTTTTTTGTTTGGTTGGTTTTTTTGTTTTTTAAACACATTTTACCTATTTCTCCGAGGTAGTCACCCAAGACCTCTTGTTTACTGCAGCACGTGCACTAGCCGGCGACTAGTGCACCTCTTGTTTTTCCTGCTGGAGCAGCACTATAGACTCAGCATTACAAATGGGAGTGCTATTGTTAAAGAATCAATTGGACAATGAAAGAGCTAAGGACACTTGTCTTACAGAAAATTACTGTCAAATGCTGCCAGACCCAGCTTTCCCTCTTTCTGGGCTACCAGCCAGATACTAATCATTTCAGGTCCCTACTAATTTTTAGCTGTGTAACATGCTGCGTGATACAAAAGGGGCAGCTTCGTCCAGGCTGGGCTTTAGGATACTTTTATTGATTATAAAAAAAAAAAATAGCTATCATCCAAAATGTAGACAGTGACATTATTACCTCATGAAAAGTTAAATGACTTCCTGAGGCACCGCTGAAGGGATACGTGCCAGTATCTCCTTATTAAAGGAAGTCTTCTTACCTTCTTAGAGCACAATGTCAAAAGCCATTCCACAAGCTAGGCAGACAAAATAGTCGTGGAAGTTACGCCGTATCTTGGTAAGAAGGGATTTGCGTTTTTTAAAAAGGTACAAAGAGCACCTGGATAGTTGAGATGCCTTTGACCTCAATTATATTTATCGATCACCAACTGTATCAAAAGGGTTAGAAAAACAATGCCTTTAAATAAACAGAGTGCAATATTTCACCCAGATTTCAGAACTATGCCAAAGAACATCTTAGTAGGGCAAGATGCCTCTACAGATACATTATACATTAAGGCTTGTTACAACTGGCCAAGTTTAGAAGCATATAACGTCCTTAAAAACCTTTCTTGCTTGCCCAGCTCTGACTAGGAGAGGTATTAACTACTGGCAACTCCTGCATCTAATGGAACAGGCCAAAAGGCTCAAGTTCCTAATAGTCATAAGAATAAAAGAAAACCAAAACCCCGACCCTTTTTGGGCTGCACTCCCCTGAAGCCAACAAGCCTCATGTCGAAGAGCTGGAAGATCACACTCCTGTAGGTACACTGACCCTTTTTTACTACCTAGGAAACTGTGAGGTATTTGGCTTTGCAACGTTAAAATTTTGCTTAAAGGCAGAATATATTAGCTAAAACTTTGCATCATACTACTAATATCATGCATCCTTCTTACGCTTCTCAAAACAGGCAGAAGCAGAACAGCCCATGGATGCTCAAACCTATCTGCAGCTACAGCATAAGCACATCTTACTTGTGTTCTTGTGACTTTGCCTTACAATAAAGTGCCCAAAATCTCTTTCATTACGAGATGTCTTCTATAATTTCATGCGCAAGGTCTGTAGCAGCCGATCTGCATATTGTATTCTGAAAGAAGCCACAGTACATACGACCCTGGAACGTACTGTCCTCATCATCCGAGTACTTATCTGCTCTCGTTCTAGCTCTTACAAAAAACACGGATATTATTTCAATTTTCCCCTTCCCAGAGAGCATGTTGATCAGGTTTTCTCCTCTTCATGCTGTTCAAGTGGGTTTGAATTTCAGAAGGCAAAATGAAGAGTATATACAGTCCACATCTCTTTGAATCAAGTCCCGTTAAGGAGAGTGACTGTTCCCATACTAACGTAGCTCCAGCACGAAACCCACTTAGCTGCAGCCTTCCTAACAAAGCTGCTTTCACCCTGTTACACCTGCTACAGCACTCGCTGGGAGCACGCAGCGATCCTTCACGTAAATAGGTGTACAGGTGGCTCTTACTTTGGCGATTCCAGAAGCACCAGGAACCCTGCTGTTTGCTGGTACAGAAGCAAGTTCAGAGCTTGGTTTGACAAAGTCTGACGCACTTTAAGCTCCTAGTGAAAAACTAAAGAACAAGAAAGTATTCCGAGTTGAGTTTGGCTTTGTGGACACCTGACTAAGCATCATAGCCTTAGCACGAATGCCTTCATGTGGTTTTTGTTATACCTTGATGTCTCAGGTACGGACACAAATGCATGCAAAACGCCTCGACGGAGCAAAAGGGTACCCACACCCGAGCAGAGATAACCCAGCACCTGACGGGGCCACTTCAGCATTTTCCCTAGGTACGTATTCAGACAAGCTGCCTGAGCAGCGTCTGTCATTCTGTGCCGGGAGCACTCTCTCTGAAACTATTCACACCCCTCTTGCCTAGCAGAAGCTAGGCTGCACGACACGATTAAACACAATTCCTTATTATTCTCCAAGCCTAACCAGATATTGTACACAAACCACGTCGCATCTCACCAGGTAACAACCCCATTATGCTGCTGAGGCGAAGGAGGCAGCTTTGCCTCCTCTCGAAGAAACACACCGGGTTTTACCAGGGCTGGGAGGCCTCAATTGCCATAACTACTTCTTCCAGAGTTTGGTTCACCTTGAATTGGAGGTTTTCCAGGCAGGACTCACAACACTGGAATCCCACCAGCTGAAAAACAGAGGGCTCCTC
>NW_009611520.1:0-8592 GCF_000690535.1 Cariama cristata
GCCACCTGCTTTAAGCACCGGCCCAGCCTGACACTAGTAAATCCACATTAATCTACTTTACCATATAATACCGTGAACACATAATGAGCTTCTAGTGAAATTCATTCCAGCTGCACTATCCTGGTGCCATGACAGACCTGCCCAAACTTGTATCCAGATCCAAACCAACAAATATAAAAGGTGTTGTAGTCATACAGACTCATGGCCTCAGGTTTCTGCTTGGGTATCTGCATTTCATCCCATTGTGTTCTATTGTTCTTGTTAGATACAGCTGAATAATCCTGAACTAGCCACACTCATTCAGCACAGAAAAAACCCACTTCTGTTCGTTGTTTGTAGTCTACCGGGTCCTGTCTCAGCTGTTTTCCCATTCTTGAGGAAAAATTGAAAGAAAAGAGGCAGAGTCTAATCTCTTTGGAGACACAGATGACAACATCTTAAGGCTTTGCTTCTAAAGCTCTAAATCAGCATTTTCCTCATCTGTTCCTAAGTTATGAAGAAGTATTAGAAAAAAAATAGAATCTTTTTTCCTATCTGGGTACAGACAGTTCTGCCCTTATAGCAGTAGTCAGGGAACTGCCACCACATGAAACTTGCTATTTTTCTTTGCTCCTTGCTCACTGATCATTACCTGCAACAGAAAAGTATCTGCTCTTAAAGCTGTTCTGCCTCAAGGAAAGGTGTGAATGCATAAAAAGAAGTGACCTAGGCTTCTGACAGCTGTCCTGCAGGTATCTGTGTAACTCTATCTTAACAGCTTCCTGCTGTCACTGAGGAGATGACATAGGAAGAAAATTAGAAACCGGAGAAAAAATCCTACAGTTTTACAGACTATTCTATTTTATGAAATAATAAAACAACTATTTTAAACAAAAAAGTATCAATTCATTTATAGGATATTAGAACCACAAACAGTAACCAGCACAGATTTACAACAAACAGATCATATTTGAGAAATCTGACATTTTTTAAAATAGATTGCAAAATTAGTAGATGAAGGAGAAGTCATCTTTGGCTCTTATTACGTTATTTAACACAGTATCCTATACAATTGGAAAATCTATTTATAATTGCAATGCATAACGTAATGTTTATCTGAGGTGGCTTTGAAAAAAATAACATTTACATTCCAACTTACAAAAATACAACTAAAATATTATAGAAGATAATTTATTGTTGAAGCTGCTGTGTGTAGATTTTTTTTATTCTCTCTCAAATATCACTTAGTATCTTCAGTAACAATTTTTTTATGAAATTCACAGATGGTAGTAATTCCAGTAGAGTTGCAAACACTGGCAATGATAGAGAAATAGCTCAAAAAATCTGAAGAGATTAGAACTATGAGAACAGATTCACCAGAGTACTATTGGCTTTATCCTCATGTAACTACAATTTCACTGGCACCCCATAGACTTAAAAATGAAACTTAACAGTGAATCATACCTAAGGAATGGAAAAGAATAATGAAGATGCTAACAGTAAATAACAAAATAAATTAAAAAATAAAACATAAAGTAGAGGATGCACAAACTAAACATGTTTTTAACTGGCAGTAAAAATTTGAAAGATCACTGCATACACATCAACTAAAGAAACAAGAAAGCTTGTTCAGGCTGAAATTTAAAACTGTGTGGGAATATTATGAACAAAAGCTGAGCTCTATTACATGCGCAGCAAGACACAAGCCACAGAACTTTACCACATTTCTTTCTCTACATGCATAAATAAGAAATGACTTCTTAGCTATCTGTTGAATTATGTCTTCATCAATAGACAACTTATTGTCAGGACAATTACGGGATCAAAATGGAGTTCAGAGGAGAGCAACAAATAGAAGTAAATGAGGCTGAGTTGTAACATTAAGAAACAAACCCCCAAATGCTACAAGAAACTACCCGATTTGCAAGCTTACAATCATAACTACTAAGCTGTGAAATACTCTCTCAGAAGAGATGCGAAAACTGTATTCTTTGTCATAGTTAAAACTAGGCTGCATGACATACTAGAAAGACTACTAACAGGAACAGTGTTGAATTAACAGAAATGATTGGTAATGATAAAACAAAACTCACTGTATTTTTTTTATAATGGTAGTGTTAAATGAATACACATATATCTTTCCTGAGAAAATCAATTTATATTGTGAAAAAAACTGTATCACACATATATGTAAGGATGACTTATTCAGTGTGCTTTAGTTAGACACTCATCTTAAATGCTCCAGTACATAAAATTGGGGGTGTACACAGTTCAGTGGGGTGATATGAAATGTCTTAACCTGATACAATAACTAGGACTCTACAGGGAGCTCAAACACCTCTTCAGATCAATTCAATGATCCTCTACATTGTGTGGGAAGCTACATTTGAACCAACCTAATGAAAATTTCTTGGTCTGGATGGGTCCCTTCAGGTAAGGTTCAGAATACAGCACCTTATTCTGAGGTTAGATCCCTGAAATAGGAGGAGAAGCTCATTATGTTCTTAGTAGTCTCATCATTAGACCACTTGACTGGTTTAAGTCCATCTCCTAAAATACAGTAAGTGTCTGAATTGTTGAACCTTTATTTCTTAAAGGAATGATCGCACTGATGATACTGAACCTCCCTATCAACTGCCATTTCCTCCCATAAAGCCTGTCCTATGTAATTTTAAAAAATCTGTTATTAATCTGTTCTCAGTGAACTCACAGTTCTGTTTGCTTTCCACAATTTAAAACACATACAAATGCTTCATTATGTTGCATATATACCAAAGTATATATCGATGGGAGCATCTTTTTGAGACTAACATACTTTACCTGTTTAAATTTTTTCATACAGAAGTAAAATTTCATGTAGCAATCTACTTCTGGATTAAAATCACCACAGAAGTATAGGTTAGCACAATTTTAAGGTATTAATATAAAGATCTATGCATCCTGTCATATAATCTTTATATTCTCACCAATGGTACCAAAGAACATGGATAGTTAAAAACCCACAAAACAGCATGAAAAAAAATCTGGAGAATGAAAGGTACAAGGAACAGGGCTACAACCTTGTTCCCTTCATTGTATTCCCTCACATCATGCACTTTTTTAAAAAAAATACATAATTCATAGACAAATTCCATCCTTTTCTATTTCTCACCCTCAGATCAACAAAATAATAAGATATGATCACCACTTCAAAATGTTTTAAATAGATTTAAAAAGAGAACTGTAAGGTGGGGAATGGAACAGAACAAGCCTTTGCCGTTACACAGAAAAATTGCTCTACAAAATAAAAATCTTAAGTGACTTGCTGTATTTCTGCCTGTCCATTCTAAAAATGTAAACCACGAGAACAGGTCACTGTATCTCTACTATTTATCCTGAAAGGGGTGAATTTTTTTTAAAGTTATGACTTTTCTTGAGAGATTACTTACTCTAAAAAACTGGTGATGTAATCCCGACTGCAGGCTGACCAAGAGAAAGGGTTGGTGTTTGCTGTAATATGAGCTGCCATTAGCTTTGCCGCTTCATGACCTTTGGTCCCACAGGAATTTCCAATTCCGTCATGATTCATACCAAAACTGCCCAAGAAATGAGGAGAGAAACAGCCTATTAGTTTTCTACAACATCAGACATCTCTTAAAACAAACTGTCACCTTTACAGAAATCATGTTGGACCTAAAAGATCATACTTAGTAGAGCAGAACTCTTAAGTGGAGAATCAGGATCAGTTAAGTTCTACTTAGTTTATTCAGCTCTCAGAATACTGCACAATTACATAACTTCCTTTTCTCCCATAGGCTTCTGAAAGCATTTTGTTTATTTTCTAAAGCTTATAAAGAAAACTTAACAATATTCTTCCAAGATAAATACAGAGCACTGAGTCCTTATTTGCTATGGTACCTGGATAAGGAATATATATGGTGGTACTGACACTTGGATTAGTAAACAAGGACAAAGAAAGAATAGGTGATGTTGCTGTAACGGTACAGTGTAGGCACAAAGCTGCCAATGATAATTCAAGAAGAATACGGGTTTTGCAATTCCCAGGGCCACGCTGTATGCACACTGCCTCTTTGTATCCACTCACAGAGTGACTTGGAGTCCTTCTATTAGAGCTCTAGTTTGTCATGGAACAGTGAAGACAACTAAAAATCAGCAGAAAAGAGAGTAAGAAATCTCTGGTTGGCACTTGGCCAACAGAGATTTCCAGGCAACAAATTAATTAACTTTCAACAAAGATGATATGACTCTGGAAAAAGAAATATGGCAAAAGATTCCTTATGTCTTAGAAATTCTGCGCTATGGAAATACACCCTTGGAGCTATAGATCGTCAACATAATCATCAAATTAAAACTAGGAGTAAATTCACAAAGCATCTATTTGAAAAGACTTTCATTACAGACTACTTTTAGTTAAATTATTACTGTCATTCCTAAAAATCCACAATGTATACCTGACTGGCCTTACACAAATGAAACACCTGAACAGAATATTTCTTAATAGTATACACTTTTCTAAAACTCCATTTTCTTAGCCTGCTTTTGATTAATTTCCATTCAATCACTTGGGGGGAAAAACTTACTTATTTAATATTAACCTTTGGTCAAATTAATTCCTTCTTTCCAAACACAGCACATGGCTTATGAAATCAGAGGGACAGGCAGTGAGACACATAGGAGCACCCCTAAACATGAGACAGAGAAGTAGCTAAAAGGAATGCCAAAACTGAGCTTCTGCACACCCATAGCAGCGAAACTGTCACTTCTTGGTATATCATACAAAGAGGTCAGTCATTGGAGCCTTCTGTATTACAAATGCTAAAAAGACTGACTCCCTGATTTCTCACTTATCATTCAGGAACACAAATGCGTTGAGGCACTCCCTTTCAAATTTCTAGAAACTTTTAGGACTGACTGCCAGAAGATAAAAATGGTAGCAGGTTAGAGGCTGGCCATTTATCTACTGACAATACCACTTCATACCAGTTCATGCCACTTTCTTTACTGAGAACAGTGATAGTGCTGTAATATTAATCTGAACAATATTGCTCCAGAATGTGGTATAAAAATACAAGACCTTCATGTTACTCTGAGCTTGAATACACTGGGTACTATTCCACCTCTTCAGCTAATCATAACAACCTACAAGCACTCGGTATAGTTTACCACTCCTCCCAAACCCCATTTATTGCAGGATTATAAGAAAAGGAGTATCAGTGAACGATGGATGTTTCCTAAGGACTTCATCATCAAAAAAGCATCACTTTCTTTCCTATGGGATGTCTCCCCATGGGGTACCAAGTGTGAGCAATGTCTGCATGTATATAGTTCAGTGTATGGTACCTCATAAATGCAGAAAGCCATATGCTATATTATACATGGGAAAGGTCTGACTGACACCTTAGATTATTATATCATCAAATGAAGAATACCCATCACATATAAAAAATACACCTTTGAAAACAACTTATCTGAGTAATGTACGAATTACAATGAAACTTTTAGACCAGTGTTAATTATTATGATCAGTCTTATCGATATCGATATATATTTGGGAGGGAAGAACTTGGATATCCAATGCAACAAACTGAACCAGAATTTTACAATGAAAAATGTGCTTTATTGATGTAGTTCTCAACTACCATAATTTCCTAGAATTAGGGATACTTCAAATAGAAACACTTCCTTTTGAATTGTCTCTGTACAATTTCTTAAAACAGAAAACCTTTCTTTTCAATAATGTCTATGAGTGACTCCTTTATAGAAATGGGCATTCGGGTATGTGAGAAAGAGTTGAATTGGATCATGCTGACTATATCTGATAACCAGCTTATCCCTAGTTAGTGTATTCCATTTGTCAAAGAAATTACAGTCTTCAACTGTCTGGGAAATGAAATTTGTATCTTTTGGGCCTATAAAAAAAAAAGAACAAACTTTGTAGCTTAATAGCTTTCCTTCTTCTACCAGTTCTCCTTGTGAAAAAGATGATGTTGCTGATGGTGCCAGTGGTATGCCTGATAAAAAGCATGTCTGTCAATGGAAGCTAAAATTCCTGGTGCACAAAGGAACTCAATGCCTTTTCATGAGCTGATGGTATTCTCATTTTTTTTATAAATATTAATTCACCTAAAGCATCTATTCCCTTCCAAGAAGGCCCTTCTACTTGCCTCTGCTTCTGAATTTAGGAGGAAACTGATCATTAGGTGTAATTTTTCTGACGCTTTGAAAGGCGTTTTGCAATTACTGTCATCTATTCCAAAGATGGTAGTGGCAGCATGCCATTACAGCCCAGTAATTTGCACTCCTATGGCCAGGACTGCAGATGAAAACACATTTCTGCCCAAAGTACTAGTTCTATTTCCATCAGAACATATTGGTTATATTTGGCCGTCATTACATCAAAGCTACATCTTTTACAAAAGCATGTTTGCAATTACATTGGGGTGGGAAGGCAGGGAAAAAAGGAAGGAACATAAAATACTCTTTTTCGAGCCACTATTTATAATTTATTTACCTTTTCCAAACTCACTAAACAGATGTAAACTGTATTTCTATCACTGCCTTAAAGAGCCTGTCTAAAACTACCAGTACAATTTTGCCCTTAAAGAAACAGCAGATGAGTGAGAAGAGAGTGAAAAGTTTTCTCAGGTGACACAAGAGTTTTTCTATGAAGTTGTCTTTCCACCTACCATCTCAAGGTAAGATGTTTAATCCAGCAGCTCTTTTTTTTCAAGCATTATGGCTCCTCTTTTCCCAAGAGAGTACCTCCATTACATTTAAGAACTGTGCAAAGCAGCAACACTAAGAACTTTAAAATCATAACTGAAACTCTCCTGCAATTTCTCTATAGTTTGTATACTTCTTAAAAAATACTAAGAAGGTACCACATCTGACTAGTGCTCTGTGCATGTTTTATTTACTAATATCTGTAATGGAACAGATTCTTTTTTCCTTGGTAATCTGTTTTTCCTTATATCTGAAAAAATTATCCGAGGGAATTATTTGTAATACGCATCCAACTTAAGATCTGACCTCAAAAATCACAGGGGAGGTAGCTAGTCTCAGCTGCACTGAATAAAACATCAATAGATAACAAGAGAGCCTAGAGTATAAGAAGAGGGAAGGATGGGAACGTAAACTTCTCACGTACCCTTCCTTTATCTTGCGAAACAACAATACTGCAGGTCCCTACAATTTCATTTGTATTTAAGATGAGGTTACTGATTTGTTGGTTGGTTCTAAACTACGATGGTTATGGTTGCCAAAGCACTTACTGCTGATGTATCTGAAATGACAGCAGTTATTTTTGAGAGACAGCTGGGATGCTTCCATCCTGATTTATTATCCAAACACTTAAGACTCAGAGAAGATAGATCCAAACCAATCTGAATGCTCCTCAGTACTGTTCACTGAGGTTTATTTTGTATACTATGTAATTTTATAGCACTGACGTTACCTGAAATATGCTACTCAAGTGAACTGCTTTTTCTCATTAACAATCAATTATCTCTGCTTTTCAACTGTAGTACTAATGACCTCCATATCAAACCATTTCCTAGCTTTCCTAGCATTTGGAGCATTCAGAACGGCAGAGAATGCTAATGTTTCCTTTCTCTACATACAACAGGGTATGCTCATTTTTCAGTCACTTACCTATTCATAAGTTACATGAATTTGACCTAAGAGCAGTGGCTCTTACTTTGCTCTGCCGCTTGTTTAACAGCGTAAGGAAGAAGCATACCAGAGACTGAGCATCTTGAGTCAGGTGAGGCAATCAAGTTACAGGAACACAAGCAACACTGTAAAATCAAGCACTTGATCTTCTTGTCCATTATCTGAAGCTGATTTACAGCTGCGTAACTACATGTAACTCTTCAGGAAAAACAAATCTTCCTTTCTAAGAGAGAAAAGCAACTTTAACCTGAAGAAGTTTTATTATACTAATTATTTGCACGAGGAGAGACAAAAGAAACACACGTACTAAGAGTGAAATGGGTAATTTTCACGTTAAGTATCTTGACCCAGGTACATTGCTAGAACTTCCTCCAGTGCCTCAGGATGTTAGTTAGACACATGGCTCTCACAACATTTATGGAGAATGAAGCAAAGGGCAGAGAAGGGTCATAAAATGTACCAGTGAAGAATACTTTCATAAAGTTTAACAGTAAATCTCTACTACAATGAGAAGATAGAAGGCATGCTTCAACAAGTATTCTTGTATTAGATATAAGATCTAAAGGGTGAATTATAATTTGCTTGTAAAAACTGCCAGTTTATTTTATTAGATACCAACTTTTTCATAAACTTTGTATTGATTTATTTTTTGTGGTATGTCTTACTTATTCTCATTATTATTAAAAAGGTGTCATTTAAATCTATGTATGTATTTCATATAGCTTAGAATGTCTATTCACAGCCTACATTGAAAAATAAGACAATTGTCAGCTTCCGTATTATCTGTAAATGTTACCATGGCTTTAAATTGCCTTTTCTCAGTGACATTACAACACGTACAAGGAGGGAAGAAAGGGAAAACTAGCATGTTTCAGCACTATTTTGTTCAACAAAAAGTACACAAATGTGAACATAATCTACTACTAAAGAATAAAAAAAATA
>NW_009611520.1:8609-16084 GCF_000690535.1 Cariama cristata
TCCCTACAAAGCTATGAACAACACGTAACAAAGTGCAGTTTCTGTGTTGACATATATGGTAATTTTCTTAACTATTCTTCTGTCTACTAGCAATGAAATATTTGTTAGTTGGTATGATGTTACAGTAAATTTTTGGAGAAGATACAATCTTCGTACTTTATGGTCTTACAGTTATAGAAGGTCAGCACTTTTTCACCGTATCCCCCATACCATGGCATAAGAAAAAGTTCTACTCTTTCTACATAGCCCTCAATATCTCCAGCCAATATTACGAATATATTGGTTATAGCTTCATAACAGCATGTGAATTGCAACTCACTCTTAAATGATATTATAAATAAAAGAAAAAAGAATAAAAAAGTATGGTCTTGAAAAATCAATTCATTTTAATTTAGGATCACAAACATTGATAGCATTTATTGAAACTACTTGATATTGCATTGCTCTGCTCAAGGGAGGAAACAAGGTTAATTAGTTACTTCACTTTCTATTTCCATGTCTTAATGCAGACTTTAACCTTAACTGCTGATTTCCTGTATTTGGAGATCATTATATGGTTTGGAGCACCCCTAATCCTTTATTCTGAAGTAATGTTAATTTAAAACTTTGACTTTGGTGAAACATAATACTCCCCTGAAAACTTGGGAAACAAACTAATTGAATAATGGCAGCTTTATAACAAGCATAGCTGCAATGATATTAAACATAATTTTAGCATACTTTTATCATAACATTTTTCCCATTTACTTCCTAAGCATCATTCTTCTCTGAGTCATGGCTGATGAGCAAACACCCCAACAAATATAATTTTTATATGTTAGCATAATTTAGTATTAAATAATGTATGAAGCTCTTAAAAGCACAGCAAATTCTAATTTACTAAAAAAAATACAGCCTATTCAGAAACCTGAACTTTCTTACAGGGAAATAGCAGACTTCAATGCGAATATCAGAAAAAGTAGAGCACAAACTTCTCCTCCTGGTTTACATTACCATAGCTATCCAGCTTCCATGCCACAAGAGTAACATCAAGTAAGGTTTGTGTGCTACACAAAGCCAGAGTATGAATTCATCAGTTTTCTGTACTGTAGGTCAAAGTGGAAAGCATTGGCTCTAATCAGGAAGCAAATTTCTGGCTCAGATTTCCTTCGGAAATTCATGATGCCCTGAAGGTTATGATAACCTTTCTCTTCAACCCCATTTAGTCTTCTTACACTTCTGTTAAGATCTGTGAAATTTTATTACATTACTTTTCCTTGATTAGAATGCTTTAATGTTAGACAAATCATTTTAGTACTGTAAATTTTAAACTTCAAATAATATTTCACAGATATTTAGACACAAGCCTTTTTCATATTGTAAACATGAACGTCACAGAAACCAGAATTGGTTTTCTAGCCTTACGTTTATGACATTTCATTTTATATGCACAAAATTTCATTAAAATTGAAATCCCAATGAAGACTTCTTTTATAGAAGTTGCATGCTTTTATACCTGCAATATTACAAAGGCAGACATAAAAAAATGTTCCTTTAACAAAAAAAGATAGGGGCGGCGGGGGGGTGAGAGAGCAAGAATATGATTATGTATGCTCTTATGGGGCTTGTTCAGTCAAAAACATGTTTTGGTTTTTTTTAACAAAAAAAAGTTACTTAAACTGTTCATAAAAATTTAAGGCATCACTCTCAGTCAATCCTAGGCATCTAGCAGGACCCTAGGCATCTAGCAGGGACAAGTTTTAACTTGTTCTGGCTGGTGTTGAGGTGTTCATACACTGTAGATTTGAGACAGTCTGTCAGTCATGCTATTATAGTTGAAGATGGAAGACATCATCATAGATAAAACAATGATAACAGCGTCAACTGGAGATTGGATCATGGAAGAGCTGACAGGAGGTGGTGTTCGTGCAAATCATCCTAGTTCTGTTTCAACTATTTTTGAAAGCTACTTTGAAGTATTTCCTTCTAGTTATAAAACGCATATATTCCTTGACGTGCATTTCTTCTAGGAAACTTCTCACTCAAACTCGGGTCCTATAATGTAGCTGAGGTTTGACTGATTGTGGTGAATGCCAGGTGTTCACCAAAGCTGCTCTATCACTCCCTCTCCTCAGCTAGACAGGGGAGAGAAAATGTGATGAAAGGCTCAAGAGTCAAGAAAAGGACAGGAAGACAGCAGTTACCATCATGGGCAAAACAGATCCAACTTGAGGATAGCAGAAGTTTAGTTTCATTTACTACCAATCAAATTAGAGTAGGATAATGAGAAATAAAAACTAAATCTTAAAACACCTTTTCCTCACCCCTTCCTTCTTCCCAGGCTCAAATTCACTCCTGAATTCTCCACCTGCTTCCACCTCCAGTGCTGCAGGTGTATGGAGAATGGGTGTTGGGGTCAGTTCATCACGTGGTCTCTGACATTCCTTTCTCCTCAGGAACAGGACTCCTCACACTCTTCCCCTGCTCCAGTGTGGGGTCCCTCCCATGGGGCTGCAGCTCTTCACGAACAGCTCCAGCGTGGGTCCCTTCCCCGGGGTGCAGCCCTTCAGGCACAGACTGCTCCAGCCTGGGTCCCCCGTGGGGTCACAAGCCCCCCCACCAAACCTGCTCCAGCCTGGGCTCCTCTCTCCATGGGGCCACAGGGCCTGACAGGAGCCTGCTCCAGTGCGGGCTTCCCATGGGGTCCCAGCCTCCTTTGGGCATCCCCTTGCTCTGGTCTAGGGTCCTCCCCGGGCTGCAGGTGGGGATCTGCTCCAGCGTGGGCCTCCGTGGGCCGGCCGGGGCCCAGCCGGCCTCACCGTGGGCTGCACCAGGGGCTGGGGGGAATCTCTGCTCCGGGCCTGCAGCACCTCCTCCTCCTGCTGCACTCACCGGGGGGCTGCGGGGCGGCTCCTACCACAGATTCTCACTCCGCTCTCCGGTTGCAGCTCTGCAGGTTTTTTTCCCCTTCTTAAATCTGTTATCCCAGAGGCACTACCACCATCGCTGATGGGCTGGGCCTTGGCCAGCAGCACATCTGTCTTAGACCCGGCTGGCATTGGCTCTGTCAAACATGGGGGAAACTTCTGGCATCTTCTCCCAGAATTCACCCCTATAACCCCCTGCTACCAAAACCTTGCTGCACAAACCCAATACACATTAAACATGAAGTTCACTGATCGCTGAAGAATGAGGACAAGACAACCAGCTTCTGAAAGCATACCTCTAGGATTTCCTAGATTAGAAATTTCTACTCCAGCAATGAACACCAACTTTCTCATATGGGAGGAGGGGTATTTATGCTATTTTTCTTCTTTGCACACAGACTAAAAAAAAAGACTTTAAAAAAGGTGCTAGAACTGCAGGCAAATTTTAGCTGTATGAACTAATTCAGAATTAAATACATGCTTGAAAATATTGCGGTTGTTCTTAATCTTGAAGCCAATTTACTCCACTAGACTACAACCTATCTATCTTCTTATTTGTTACACCTTTTTTTCATCAAGATATGACTGCCAGACTCCTCTGAATTTCAATGCATTACATCCTCTACAAGTCAAGACAATTCTTCACTTTTCAGAAATTACTTTAGCCACCAGCCTTTTCTCCCTGCTCCTCTGTACAGTGCTCAACAGTTGTCATTTGGAAATTTTTTTCTTACTCCAAGTCTTATGGGCAGCTCTCTGTTCTAAACCTAGTACACTATCCTTATGTTTTGACATGTTTTTGGTTTTTTTTCCCCTTTTTTAATTTGTTCCTTTTCACTTTGTTATTTAGTTTTCATATCTCAGCTAACTCCATAGGACTGCAACAATGAATGGCACAATGCCTTTCTCTTAGGGATGCACCTCTTTTAATGGAACCTGGAATTCCTTACCAGTTCAACTAAGCATCCTGTACAGCATGCATGGGGCAAGCTGGGCATTTTAGAAGGTATTCAAATTTTAGAAGGTATTCAAATTAAAAAGCAGCAAGCAGAAAGCCACCCAACCCAGCTGGCAGGGAAACAGAAAATGGGATTGGATCTTAAATCTTACAACTTCTCTGAACATAAGAGCATATTCAAATCTGCAAATAGTTCCTTTCTTCACTAAGAAGAAAACGGCAAACTTCGCTTGACAATGCAGAGGATATGCATTCAATTCTCACTCCTGCAATAAGAAATCACTGGTTGTGATTTTTGCTTACCAGATCTTAAGCATTTCTTCAGTGTGAAATACAAAATGGTAGGAAAGTAAGCATTCTGTAAGTCAAGCATCATAAATCAAATTTCTAGAGACAGTATTCTGAAGGCTAAAGGGCCTACTCTGAATTTTATCTGATTCATGGAAGTATTAAGAGTAATAGAAGACTATTCTCAGAACCATGCACAAGGAGAAAAAAACATAAAACTGTTAGTCTAATACCATTCTTTATGCCCACAGGAAAGAAACACAGAGTTAATCATGGTGTATGGTCACCTTCAATAAAAACAGCTGGTTACGAGTCTCAACTGCACACAGCTTATCTGCACCAAAACTGGGTTATACACATATAAAAACTACAAGTGGTAAGGAATGGAAGCCACAAAAATATTTTTAAAAAACACTTTTAAATATTTAACAGAAAGTATGACTGACCATAATAACCACACTCACACTCTCAGTCTCTTTAAGTCTTCATGGCTAAGTGCTTTTCCAGACAATATTCCTCAACCAAATGGAAGTTACTTGGATAAATACAAGTTTAAATGAGTTAAATTTAATACACTATAATATACAGAAAGTCAGACTGGATGATCTAATGGCTTCTCATCACTCTATAATTTAATAAACTACTAGAAACTAACAACAAGTTGAGCCATACTTCCATCAGGGAATCTTACAAATCCAATTTTGGAGAAACTGTGGATAATCTATCAAAATATACGTACTATCATTGCTGCTCCCTTTTAATCACAAGAGAATTCCTCAGTTCAACATATCTTTTAAAAACTCAGTATTCCATGGTAACTACATAATTAATAAAAACATTCTCTTTCAAAGTGCACTCCTCCCATTCTAATTTAATTGAGTGCTTTCCTGTGTTAAGTTATATATTCAGTGTAGACATGTCCCCTAAATGCTTCTATTTTTCATCTGACAATGAAGCCAATCCCCTATTTCCCATGTATATCTGAAGAGAAAAGCAATCACAGAATCATCAGAGTTGGAAGGGACCTCTGGAGATTATCTAGTCCAACACCCCTGCCAAAGCAGGGTCACCTACAGCAGGTTGCACCAGATCACATCCAGTCAGGTTTTAAATATCTCCAGAGAAAGGGACTCCACAACCTCTCTGGGCAGCCTGTGCCAGTGCTCTGCCACCCTCAAAGTATAGAATTTCTTCCTCATATTAAGATGAAACTTCCTGAGTTTCATTTTGTGCCCATTACCCCTTAATCTGTCGCTGGGCACCACTGAAAAGAGTCTAGCCCCATCCTTTTGACATCCAATGACAATAAGCATTGATGAGATCCCCTCTCAGTCTTCTCTTCTCCAGGCTGAACAGACCCAGCTCTCTCAGCCTTTTCTCATAAGAGAGATGCTCCAGTCCCCTCATCATCTTCACTGCCCTCCACTGGACTCTCTCCAGTAATTCCTTGTCTTGCTTAAACTGGGGAGCCCAGAACTGGACACAGCACTCACCAGGGCATGGTAGAGGGGGGGGAGAATGTCCCTTGACCTGCTGGTCACACGCTTCCTAATGCAGCCCAAGGTGCCATTGGCCTTCTTGGCCATGAGGGCACATTGCTGGCTCATGGTCAACTTGTTGTCCACCAGGACTCCCAGGTGCTTCTCCACTGGGCTGCTCTCCAGCAGGTCAACCCCCAGCCTGTATTGGTGCATGGGGTTATCCCTCCCTCAGTGCAGGACCCTACACTTGCCCTTGCTGAACTTAACCATCACAGTACAGCCAAAGCATATTTTACTCACATATGCAAGTACCTTCTAGTAGGTACCAGGATGCAGTAAGTTGAGAGGAAATAACAACTTCCTTGATTTAGTCGTAGAGGCATTCAGTCACAGTGTGGGTGAATGGAAAGTGACGTGTGGATAGCACAAAACATTATAAACCTTCAAGATTTTTTGGTCACGTGTTCTTCCAAGCTTTTACTGAAGGTATCTACGTGGCATGTTCATTTTTAACACCAAGCTTGCAATGCAACTTTCTTTAATCATTGTGCATTGGATAAAAACTAAAGGAATACGATTTCTACCTTCTTTTCAAACCAGCATTTGACATGTCATGCCAGCTATAGGATGAGGTGAAAGCATCAAAAAAGCTGTGATTTCAGAATTTTAAAAGACTTTATGTATAAGAAGCCAAAAGATATGGAATGTAGAAGACCCAGATGGTTAAAAAAAATCCTGTGATCACAGGATATATGCCATCGCTATATTGTTTTTCTTGGATTCTAACCGAAGTCTAAGCTCTTCAAATCAATTCTTGTCATCATGCCAGCTTTGCAAGACAGAATAGCTGCATATATTTAAATTATTTTCATGTATCTGTGGAATAACCTGCATAAAATATATAGTTGCATGACATATGCATTAGAATAAATACGTGGTATTGGAAGATTTTCTTTTTGAACATGTGACAAATTCACAGCAAGGTCACCTATTACCGTAAGAGATACTATTAACAAGAATTTCAGAACTATGAGTGATTTGGAGGAGCTCTTTCCTCAACAGTGGCAATATATTTTCCTTTACCCTATCTTTTTCAACTCATGCAAGCAGAAGAACAAGAAGGAAGGAAATGAAGATGAGGAGAATTACAAGTGTTTTAAATTATTTTTGTTCAGATCTTACACAATTGCTTTCGGATTCTAAAATTGATCTACTTCAATAAAACTACACTTTTTTTTTCACACATAACATAAATGAGATCATACTTGCCCAGCAATTATCTCGTATGATAGTTGGGCTGGAAATAACTGTTTACTTCCAACTCCTTTTTTTGATGAGCAGATTGATAGCTTCCATTTCAGTCTGCATTGGAACTTTTAGCAGTTGCATCAGCTAATGATTGGAAAAACACGTCATCCATAACTCGGTGTTGGTCAACCCATGTAAACAAAGGAAACCTCTTGATAATAGAAGGTACCTAGCCTTTTTAGAGTCATCAAAAAGTACTAAGCAAGCTGTATTTTGAAGGAAGCCCTGAAATATTTCCAGACCAAACTCTACTCAGTCTCATAACATCATAGCCTTTAAAATTATACAGTGATGCTTAAAATGTAACAAGTGATGCTATGACTGCTTTATGACTGGTTTATATACTTCATGCTTGACTGAAAGACCGACTAAAAGTGTATGAATACTGACAACAGAATCAATGTTTTAATGAAAATATTTTGAATTATATTTAAGACAAAATAACCAAAAAAGCAAACAAATTACCTTTTAACTGCTTGTGTTTCATAAAGAAAGGTAGACAAAATGGGGGGGGGGCGGGGGGTGTGGGGACAA
>NW_009611520.1:16115-29947 GCF_000690535.1 Cariama cristata
AAAATTTTCAAAGCCAAATATTTAAAAATACGAAAGAGTAGGAAGGCTGTGAACCAAATCTCAAAAGCACAGACTTAACTGGAATCTGAAATCAAAGGGTAAACAATGAGTCTTCAGTTCTAAATTTAAAGTCCTTAGTAATATATACTAAATAAAATATACTGCCACTCATGAATACTATATACAGCAACATGGAGCACCAGAATAGAGATGGTACAGCCATGCAGGAAAAAAAAAATCTATTATTAAACTAATATTAAAAAGGTGTTACATTCAAACGAATTCTTTTTTTAAACTCACTCACTTGTGACCAATCTCATGTGCAATGGTAAAAGCTGAACCTAGGCCAATGTCTTCATTAATGCTGCAGCTCCTTTCAGGCTCACACATTCCAGCCACAGAGGCCAAGCCTGAATAAACAGAAGGAGACACAAAGGGTCATGCCAAGGTGTTTCAGTCTTAAAAGCCCTAGTTATAAATGCCTGGATTCTTTTTAATAACCTCTATGCACAGAAGGAGCAGTTGGCAAAAGGTTAACTTTCTAGTCATTTGCAAAATCACTGAGGGGAATTTCACTTTGCCGGCTAGACATTAATATTTTTTGAACTGCAGTCAGTGCTGGAAAATGTCTAGACTAGGGGTTAGATTTATAAATTTTACTTCTGGTAACTTGGGACCACCTAGTAACTTGAGCCAGAAGAGGGAATTCAAGAAAGCATTTCTATTTTAACATTCTTGAGCCTGAAGAAAGCAAAATGTATCCACATTATTTTTCTAAAAAAATCTGTTTAAGTTTAGTGGGTTCATAAAAACATACAAGCAACTTTTTTAGCTATGAAAAACCCCACATGGTATGTTAAAAAATTAAAAAAACCCAAAACTGAATGCATCAATGAAGAGAGAGGAGACATGTTAATAACAAGCATTCATTTAACCATGGAAGTCTTTTCCATTTATCACCCATCATCTTCTGGAATTAAAACCTTATTGTATTACAAGTGCTTTTAAAAACTTTCTTTAGAGAGAGAAAGCCACTGGCATTTACAGACTACGGCTCTTCCATATCTTGCGCATTCTTCAGCAACAGATTATCACACAATGTACTGAGGTCATAATTTAGAGCCACTAGAGAAAGCTCTAAATGTCAGATCTATTTAATGTATTCCTCCCTAGAGTATCTTATCCAAAAGAAGGAGTAAACCTTTTTTTAAGGAAATTACCTGCTCAGTTAACTACACCATAACAAAAAATGCCTGGAAAAAGTATAATTTTGGTTGGGGTATGGGGGCAATGGGGCATGGAGGGGAGAAGAAAGAAATTGTACTCTTTTTATGAGCAGGCACTTCAAATTATTCTGTTGAAACTAACAGTAAGCATATGGGAAGACGACAAGTGCTTCCTGGCTGTGTCCACATTAGCAAGTAATTTGGAGCCATAGCAGTGGGTCAGCAAGTTGAAGTACAGATATCGAGGCTCCTCACATATCTTTGTATGTGGGTTGGACACTCTACTTCAGACTAGTATAATCCTGTCGGCTGAACATATTCACAACACATGTGGTTCAAAGCTTTCTAAAGAGAAAAAGTATTACAGGGTATCATGAGAATACAGCCCATGTAGTGATTTAGACCCTAACGTCTCCCGTAGGCACATATACAGCATTTGGGGAGTATGTGTTCTTAGTTTTCTCCAAAACAAATCTAGTTTGCACACACCAGAAGTACTCTGATAACCACACTGACATTGGCAAAAGGTGACAATGTATGTCTGTAGAATTTGCACCAAAACAGTACTACTGCTATAAACAAATCACTGGTGTAGACACACCCACTAAGGACAAGATAAAATATCAGAAGAAAAAGGACTATCCGTGCAGAAAAATCTGTGTATTTTTTGCAGAGTCCAGCCTGTAGAAAATACAATAATTACAGTTCACCTATGCTATTCTAATTGAGTAGGACATTCGGAAGACAACATAGTAAAAATACCAACTGTCACATTCCCCTGCAAAGTCCACCGCATTTGAGCAATAAAGTAATCTCTATCTTCAGATGTTATAACTGAGCACTTGCTTCAGTGACTTAGACGATCAGATTAACACAGTTCCATACCATGCTTGCAGAAAGTGACAGAGATCACGTCAGGAACTCAGTCTATGGCTCAGATTTAAAAAAGGAGTTGTCCTTCACTGGAGCCACAAATGTGCTGCAAAGACATGTGACATCTATCTTTTCTAAGAGGTTCCATGAAAGATTCCCTGTTTTAGGAAACTGGAATAGGAGAGAGATGTCTATGCCACACAAAATCCTCTACTTCTGTCTCTTCCTAGAATACCAATGATTCAGGCTTCTTCTGAACTTTTGAGACCTCTCTGAGACTTTTGTTCACATACTCCTTAAATACATGTTTAACTCCAGTTACTGGAGGTCAGTGGGACTTAAGCATATTAAAAGCCTTGCAAAAGACAGCCACAGGGCCTTATCTCTTCTCCAGTTCAATGCCTATAATGCAAATAAATTGTCCCGGTTGTGTTGCCAAGGATCCTATAACATTGAGTTGGAACTGATACCATATATGATTTTTATTTAAAAAAAAAAATAACATAAACCGTTTTGTTTAATAAAACATTCGCCAAAATCACCCTCTGTTATGCTGGATTCAAGTGAAGCAGAATTCACCTTTATGCCAAAGTCTGATACAGCAAGAACTAGTACACTAATGATTTGTGTTAAAAATATCACGTAAAAATATCAAATACTTCATGCATGAATGTACACTCTCTCAAACTTTCTTCTTTTAACTCTTGCAAAGACAATTCTATGACATCAATATAAACAGCCTCTTCAGTTTTGTCTCCTCCATACAGATGTCAAAGAAAATCAGTTACATTTAGAAATTCATCAGCATCATTTGCCTTTTAGTAAAATATGCTGTGGATATTGTTTATATTTACAGCAGGCAAAATTCTGGTACCTTTCCCCATGTAAACTACATCCCTGTGCCAGAAACATCATGCTGACTTGAGCAGGACTTGTAGAAAAATTAACATGAGTTAAGGCTACCAAAGCATACAGTAATACAGGGAAAGATAAAGCAAATACAATTATGAAGTCTGATTGTGAAAGGTATTCATAATCTGAACTAGCCAAATCAGTATTGTATCTTAATTACTTCTGAGAAAGAGGCTTATGAAAGGATGTAAATCGAAAAAAATTTAAATAAATGTTACATTAGTCTTTGAATAATGTTTGTTTCATATATTAAAGCTCTATTACGGGTAGTAACTATACTATAGTAAATAACGTTTGGTGACAAGTTTAGGTACGGAGAGAATAATACCTCTCCATCTCGCTTCTAAGGTTGCTATGTATGCTCCTTCATTGACTAAGGACTGTTTTAAGGAGTTTCAATGTTACTATAATTTATATCACCATGGTATTTTTCTCTAAGTCTGTGAAAGGAACAATCTGAAGCTGTACTCCCTGTGTAAAACAGAGCAACAGTGTAAACCTCAAAGCCTATTTCTTTTGTAAGGTGGTGAGGTTTCTTGCTGTTTGGTTTGGTTTTTAACTTTCCTGAGGTCTTTCATCTGTATTTTTTTAAGCTAGATGATGGAGACAGATTAAACGGAAATAAACAGCAAATTCTATTCTGTAAGAAGTAAGTTTGAGTCATCTGCTAGGTTTTGTCAGAACTACAGCTGCCAAAGAAGACATACACAGCACCAGCTCATTTAACCTTCCAGCAATGTACCAAAGCCGAAACCCAGGTTACCTTTTATTGCTCATGTTTATAAAACTGCAAAATTTTGAAAGCATAAACTTAAAAAGATCTCATCAGTCAATAAATCAATAGCTAAGTATAAAGCAAGAAAACAGAAAATACAAGCTGAAATTTCTTTTTATAATCTATAATCTTACCCAGTGTTCCACAAGGCTTGTTTTTATACGTGCAGATATCATATCTGTTAAGGAGAAAAAAAAGTAGATAAAATATGTCAGAGAATCAAATTTGTAAGATGTTTTGTGTATTTATCACATATCTGTATCATAGTTCAAGTTGTCAGACCACAATCAGCTTAATTATGTGCAGCCATCTGGTGTCAGCATTTTCTACACTCTGGTGTAAACCGCAAGCTGCAGTACACTCACAGCCGCTGGCCTCAGGCCAGTGGGACACCTGCCAGTAAGAAAAAAATGGTTAAAGTGGATCTTTGTTATCACCACCTCCATAAAGCAGTCTACCGTGCTGTTACCAAGTTACAGCAGCATGTCTACACACTGCTACCAATTTAAAACACGTTTTGAATATAATTGGAATCCTCTTACAGTCTCACAGTTATCAACTAAACAATAATAATTGTAATTCCTACTACTTAGACTTTGATTCTAAATAAAAACTATACCTCTCAATTATTACACCACAAATTATATAAAAATTAAAAATCTTATCAATTGCCGCAACGGTTCCCTTCTCATTATCTTCCAATTACTATATGTGTCTTCAGCGTATGCTATAACAAACTAAATGAAAAACATTTTTGCAAAAAGTTAAATAATGTCTTTAAAGGAGAATTTTCATGATTTTATATTCAATCCTTCAAATACAGAAGCTCAAGGAGTTTTTGTGTAGTTAACATCTGAGTATCTGGAGCTAAAAATGGTACTAAAATGTTTTCTGTGGCATAGATAATAGTAATAGCAGTGGTCGTGCAGCAGTTAATTCAGTAATTACACAGTCATATTTTGAATATGCAATCCTATGATACGGCTAGTGATATGAGAACGCTTCTACAATGCTTTTAATTTTCAAGGATTTATACTGATTTCTTCACAGTATGTTTCAGAATAATCTTTATTCTTTTGAATGGCGAGTAAAAACAAAGATGAAAAGACATCATCTTTACACTTTAATTTTTAACCCAAATAGTTACTAATTTCAGGCCACCAGACATTTCTGTTAAAAATAACCTAAGAACTGTTATCATGTAGGCATCTTATCATGAGATATATCCCTTTCAGCGCTAGAAGAGTTAAGGTCTGTCTGCAAGCCAAATCCATGAACAAAATAACAAAACTTAAAATTTGAAACAAATCCAGTAAACTCTCTATGCACGTAGAATGCAGTGACCACATGGAATTCCTGTGATTTTGAAAGGTACTGAGTGCAGAGTAGTTTGTTGGACTAAGTTCTAATTTTGAACTCAAATGTTCATATGCACTGATCTCATCAAGGTGGTCCAAACTCTGCCATCCTATATGCACACAAAGCTCTCACTGATTTCCCATTTGCTATTTGGAGAGGGGGAGGTAATCAAATCAGCATTCTTACAGAAAATGTGTTGGAATATAATCAGGTTTTGTATGTCACAAAGCTTTAAGACAACATGACAGACAGAAGGACAGACAGAAGACTTCTGCTGAATAATTCCTGCCTTTTACATATTTAAGGAAGCAAACTTCTTATTTTTGCATTTAGGACAGAGCCTGAACCTAATCCTATTGAAGTTCACAAAAAATTATTCCTTAAAGAAAGGAGACAGGGCTCAAGCTTCTTTAGTGAGAAAACCCAAACTTGCTCAAATTCTTTAAAATGTATTTTAGAACTGAACACAAGGAAGTCTGTGCAATACACAGGAAGTATTTGCCTTCTAATGTTTTTTAATATCCAAAGGTAATAGGAAAAAAAAATTAAAGGCATACATCCTCAGACAAAATGGATATTTAAGAAGAAAGCCAGTTCCTCTAAACTCAAATAAAATGTTGTCACTGATTTCAGCAGAGCTGAAAATTTACCCTTATGGACTGAATCTGCTTACTTTCATACAGGTAATAATCTGAAGTAACTCCCCACCTTCAGTTCACTTTCACAAGGAATTGTGATAGGAGAGAATGATATGAATTAAGTCCCTTGTTCCTGTCACATTTTTTTTAAAAAACAAAGACCATGGTATCTTCAGTTTATGCTGGGTAGAGAGTATTCTTCCTTATGCATATGCTAGCATGTGTAAGAAAACATGATGACAATGAAACTTAAATTAGGTAATAACACTATGGAAAACATAATTTTATTTCCCAATACACTAATTATTTCTGCAAGAACATACTCTGGTAATAATGTACTCTAATTATGGTTTCACTAAATATTCAAATTTTATAGGCAATAATTAATTTCCTGTAAGGACCATTCATACACTCTTTTATGTCTCAGTTTAACAGAAAAAAAAATCCCTAAGTTTTCAATGTCCAATGACTTACTTCACCTACATCATCTTCCAGCTCCTTTTATTTTCATTTTCTTTCTTTCATATGGACGGTTTCTGCTCATGATTTGTTTGAAAGTTCTTACCATTTTTATGTATCAAACCACTCAATTTGGTCATTTGCTTCTCTACACGATTTAACCAAAACAGCCAAATTTGGTTTTTTTGGTTTTGACACCACCTCCTCTACCTTTATTTTGCATTTCCAAGGAATCTATTTAACCCACAGGTGTTGGGTTCCAAAATGCAGACTACTGAGTCAATACTTGCCAGAAAGTAACTTCAAGCCAAGAAACCTCTGAAATGACAAATGATCCAGACTGCCCATGAGAGTATATAGGTCTAATTGCTATTTAAAAACAAACAAACAAAGAAACACCAAACAAAAAACCCAACACAAAGTTGAAGATGGGTCATAGTTGTCACCAGGACCTACCTTAATAAATACTTCATGAGTCAAAGACAACAAAAATGTAAATTCTCAAGCCAACAACTATCTCAACCAACCACTAAAAACTAAAACGTCATGAGAGTTATGCAAAAATGCAGTTTGCAAGATGTGAACATATTTTCTTTTAGATTCACTGACAGAATGTGTAAGAGGGCCACCACACAAAATCCGAATCTAAGAATACAGATATGAAGGTTGCAAAAAATCTCAGGATGAGATGGCAGCCTGATCATTTTGAGACAGTCAAGGAAATCCTTTGCCCAAGTTGTAAGAGAAGATCATATGCCTCCTAATAAAGTGGGCGCTTATGTCCCTGCAACGTGACCAGGCTGGGGAAGTGGAATGTGGAAAGAGGTATGAGGCAAGATTGTTGATTACATGTCCATTCCCATCCTGAATGGATCAGAATTCATTTGATGAGGCAGATGGGGAAGAGGTCTGGGATTTCTGGGCACACCTGCAGGGCTGCTAAAGAGCCGCATCAGACAGGTGGGAAATGCATGATGGCTGTACTGACACATCAGCCAGAAGGACTTTGCAGAGATAGACTATTATCAGTTCAGTAGGATGGTCAAGAATTGGAGCAGCAATAGCCTCCTGTCATGCCACAAATCAAACAGGAAGTGTTAGTGTGCCCTCCAAGGGCTGTTAAAAAAGAAAAATTTCTAGTCTTTTTTGGTAGGATATGAGCATGCCCCATGCTAAAATATACATCTATACCACTGTATTTAAAAGTGAAAGGGACCACACTCCTGGACACTGAAATTCTATTATCCGTACTATCAAACTGTTTTAAAAGTCCATCAAATTGTTTAAAAAGTTCCTTGTACAGATTTGGCCCATGACAACAACTAATTTCAAAGAATTCCCAGGGGAAGTTCAGAAGGCGGCCACACACAATTATGACAGGCAAAACATACGAAGCTACTAAGTTCTAAAGAAGTCAGCTTATTAGTGTGGACACAAGACTTTCTGTGCCAGTGATCCTCAGTGCAAGAAAAAAGTCACTGACATGTTTACTTAATTTATTAGTGTAGATGTAAGCTACAGACCATCTCTTGAAGAAGCCTCAGTTATCTGCAACTCTGACTTGCAGAAAAATCCCTTTCCTTTGCAAATCTGATAAGTAGTATGATCTTGATCATTTGAGTAGGACACCTAAGTCAAACAGATAAGAAAGATGAGTTCTCTGTAAATACTGTAAGCACTGCTCCATCTTGTCGGTGAGTTATCTGCTGCTACAGCCAAACCCAGACACCTTAGGGGAAGACAGACATTTCTCTCCCATCTAGCTGCACACTGCAGGGAAAGGAGAGAGGATTCTTCTGGATCCCTGCAACTTGTCAGCTTGCAGGTCTAACACATGTAATTGTGCAACTGCGAAGTTCACAAAAACTTCTATCTAAGCAAGTGTATTCCCGTATTAAAGAAGAAAAAAAAAGACACACAAATCACAGGTTTGAAGGCTAGAAAGCAACACAATGATTCAATCATACTTCCACCCATTCCTAGCACAAAAAGGTAAGTAATTTATTCTAGAAGCTACATAGGATAAAAAGCTGTTCCTTAAAAGCTATTCAATCTCATATAAAGAGCTGTTTTCATCATAATTTGACAACACCTGTGTTAGGTTATCCAGTTCATCTGCCTCTCCCTCCACAGTAGTCACCTGTGAGTGCCTGCAGTGAAAACAGGACAGCACAGACTGACAACCTTCCCTGATAGAAACCCCCAGCTCCATGGCTTAGAGAACTTCAGAGGTAGCGACTGCATCTTTGTATTTAACTGATTTTTCTTCTAATGTCTTTATCACTTAGTTAATTCCTCTTTAATCTTAAAAAAAAAATTATTTCAGTGTCCATCTGGGGATGTTGTTAAGCCTTTATCAGCAAAGTCGAGTTTCTCTGTCCCAGCAGAGATCTCTTTCATACTGAAGCGATTTTTTAAATTTTCTTTTAAATCAGATGAATAAATTGAACTGTGCCAGAAAGAAGGACTATCTGCCTTAAATTAACACTGAGATAGATATATACCTGTAACAGGATTGGAAACTTATATGAATACTAGCACTGGATACACATTAAGGAATTTAACTAATCAACAAGAACAACCCACAGCATATATTTTCTTCAATTATGATAAATTAATAAAGCATGAAAACTCTTATTAGAAATGTAAACTGTTCAAATCCAGTATAAGACACAAGCTACTTACTTATAAGCACTTAAACCTACTCTAAAACTACCTGAAAGCTACCAATATGCCTGAGCAATATTTGAGATAGACACTGACAGAAATAATTGAGGCTTTTGAAGGAATATTTCTTAATGAAAAAGAGTTCAGGAAACAAAAAATGTAATCACAGCAAATTGCTGAGGAAAAACCTACCAGGACAGCTGGAATATAAATGTTAAAAGTACATGCATATAAGAAAATTTGCCAATTAACCTGTTTGAAAGGGTTGTCAGAAAACAAAATAAAGCCGAACAACTGGATCTGTCCTGACTAAGGGGAAGCAAAAAAGAAAGTTTTATTTTTTACTTGTTTTAAACCAAGCAATACTTTCTGCCACCTGGTTTTTATTATTGTAGGTTTCAACAATAAGCTATTCAAATAAGGACTGTCCTTTTCAAACACCCTTGCTCAATGATAAACATAACAAGTTCATCAGAATTTCATCTTTTTTACTTTTCATTCTTTGTGCTATGCAACATTATTTATCTATGCATCCAATCTCATATATGTCTCATATTTGAATAAGTATAAGAGACTAGACAAAAAATTCTCTATTTTAAAAAAAGTAAGTTAACGTAGTTCTGACACGTAGAACTATAAACTGAACTACTGCTGAATCAAACTGAAATCTCAGACTTCCCTAAAAGGGATCAAAAACCTTGAGCTAACTGACAATTCCCACTCCTATTCCTAAATTATGGAAAATAAAAATGAAAAGAAGTGAGTAGTTTGCAGTTTCACCACATTTTCACCAGTTTCGTTTGCATACATATATTTGACTATAATTAAAAAGTGGTTATTTTGCAAATGCAGACTATGTCACTAATGCTATAGAATTGTGTGGAAAAAACAGTTATAAAACAAATACTGACTTTTGGTCAGTTTTTATAAAAAGCTTTGTATCATAATTCTTCAACAGTTCATCACTCAAGGTAATTTGGTCGTTTATTAGATATGCACAGGTTACAAACAGCAATACACTTTTATAACACAGTACTTTTCAATGTCTTTGTAAAAGCTTTACTACAGCATATCCTTAGCCTTACAGAAAGTGGCACACCACAACAGCACTCTGCCTTAAAATAAAGTACACGTCTTATTTGGTTTCTTGCTCAAAAACCTCAAGCCAAAAAGAGCTCTTTAAATCAAGGAAGGAAAAGAATAATATACATGTTACACATCACTCAACAGAAACAGTTTTTTCTATTATTAGTTTTCCATGCCTTTAAAACTGCCATAGACAACCAAAGTCTGGCTCTATTGCACTTTATTCTGATACTTTGCTTGGATGTATCAATGAAATTCTAAGTTACAGCTAGAAAAACTATTACTCCTTTAAGTTCTAATTCTCCTGATTTATATGAAAAGAAATATTTTAAATAATTGCATGGTAGATTAAATATTTCCATACTACTTTTTCTAAACTGCAAACACAGTCAGAACAGTAAAAATAAACTCCATTCTGAAAGAATTTTTTTAATGCTGCCATTTTTCTTCATCAATTTTGGCAATGTAACATTATAATAGCAGTCACAAATTTACCATAATCAGTACTATTATCGGTATACTTAGGACAGAGGTACAAAGCTGATTTTGAGATTATTATTTAATAAAAGATTTCCTCAAAGCAAATTACATCCCTAGAGTGTCTAAAAAAATTTTCAACTAAGTTCATGAAAAATACATCAACATCAACAGAGAGGTTTTTCTTCAACACTATGTTGATGAGTCATGTAAGCATACAGCAGAGCTACTGCAAAAGATATTAATTACATTAAAACAGAGGGCTTCATAGATGAGTTTGTAAACAAAAACAGTTCTAAAGACAAGATGAAGACCCTGAGATAGTTCTCAGCTTGAGACATACCTCAGGTCATGACACATCATTTTTAATCACTGATAAAAAGTCATCATACAGAAAAAAAGAAATCAGAGGATTAAGCTTTAAATCTTGTTATTTTGAGGAAACAATACATTCAGGCTTTTCAATCATCTTCAGCTTTCTAAGACTATCTATATTTATGTACATTTTTGGCACTTTTCATGATCCTCATATAGAAGCATGCAATGAGAAGAGAATAAAGTAATGGAAAGTACAGAATAACAAGTGCTACAAACTGTTAGATCACGATCTAGTTAAGTATCCAAGACAGACACCTACAGAAACTTAAAAGAACAATGTCAGTATTCTGCTAGTATAAAAAAAACCAAACGACTCAAACAGCATCAATACTGCTGATTGGTTCAGCTATGACACTTATTACAGAGCAATCTTTGCCCCCATGAAAGCGCTATTAAGTTGATTAAAATTAGGTAGCATAAAAATACAGATAATTCCTTGCTGTCAGCTGACATATTGTTAACATCATTTGAAACTCTGGAAAAGGCAGAATACTTCCCTTCCTCACATTCTTCTTCTAATCAGAACCTTCCTGTAGATCACACATGACTAGAAAGTAAGAAAGTATCAGCTCAATCACAATATTAATAAGGCAAATGAACATTGTACAAACTCATTAGACTATTTCAGTTTACAATGTAGACTCTAGAATTACTCTAGAGACTGCTTTACAAGCAAACTCTAGCACTGAAGAAACAGCCAGGCACTTGCTCTAACTCATTCCTCCCTTCTCCATGTATTTTCTTCTGTGATCCTCAGTGAATATAAGTTCCCAGAGAGTTCTCTCTCCATAGCTTTAAGATTATCAGAAATCAACTGACGGCTCAAGCTATCGCCAACTAGCTTATACAAATAGGCCTATCATACTATAATCATAATGTTGAGACATAGCCACATGGCAGTCATAGCAGCATCAATAGGCTCAGCCTGGTGTAGCTACCCAAAGATCCATTCTGCTTCTTTCCATTTTTACACCTGCACCAAGTTCTGTGCTTCTGCATTTAACATCAGCACCCTAGATAGCTAAAGAGGTTTGACTGAGTCTTCAGTATATTGGAATCACTTTAATGATAGCAGTACAGATAGCATAAGCTGGAAGGAAGAAGCTCCAGCCCTTCTACCAGTTGTAGCCCAATCTTAGATTAATCCATCCTTCTTCTTCAGAACACATTAATTCTATTTCAAGCTAGGTTTTAGGTCCCCTTCAACACTGAGACTCCTCAACCAGACATCTTTCAACAAAATCTCTAAAAAACCCTTTATCTAGATAAATCATATGTAGATTTCAAAATCGTAGAAATTTGAACATTAATTACGATACTAAGGCACAAACTTGCAAGCTGGAGACTGTGAATCCATAAAAATAATCGGAGAGTTTATATCTAGCAGAACGACAAGAAGTGTTTCAAAATTTTTCTGTGGTATACATAATTTTCTTTCCATGGTATAGCTCCTGATCCACAGAAAAATTTTTATACTAGCGCATCAGAAATTTAGAGCTACCTACCTGAGTGATAATTGTTACTTCATTACCATTCAGAGACAATTGAGAGATTCAGCATTTACACTATCACCAGAAGGTAACTTAACTTGCTGTATTCTGTTCCTCAAAAGTGAGTCCATGATTTTATTGCATTCTCTGTACTGAGCCAAAATTTAGATGGAGTTACATGAATGTGATTAGCTAAAGCTGGCCTAGAGAACAGAACAGAAATTTCTGCGTATCTGCTCCAAGTACACTGCTAATAATTTTTCTATCAGTGCATTTGGAAAAAGTCTGGCAGCTAACAAATAAAGCCTTTGTTCAAAGGACATTGACTCAGAGCAGCTCAAGCAGCTTGTGGGGCAATGCTTTTTGGAGTGTGCTAATGCAACAAAGTCTGAGAAAAAGGAAGACTAGCAAAACTAATTACATAGGCGTGGTTGGGGGCATCCTGCCACACAGCAGAAAATATTATGCTAAACCATTTATAGGAAGCCACTAGTCTAGACCTTTGGCAGGAGGCAAACACAGCTAGGAGCTATGACTACTAACCAAGTTTTAGTTCTGTTGTACAGATATAAATGAGATAAATTATAGCAATAACATATTGCAAATATATTTATAAGTTTTGCTGTGAATATAGCCTTTCTTCCTTTTCTAACTTTCTGAATATTGTAAATTATTAATTTACAAGTCTCTCAGATCACACGTCTTTATACACAAAATGTCCACTTTATCCGCCCTTACTCACACTGTATATGGGATAAAAGGCTCGGTACTTGAAGTATGTTGTAAAGAGTAGCAGTTTATTAGGTCGACAGGCCACACCTGGTACAAAAGTAAGAACATAAGAATTGCAACATGGGTCAGACCAAAAGATTCCACTATCCCAGTACCCTGCCTTCACAATGATCTAAGGGAATGCCCAAGGAAGAATAACACCAGTGCAAGCATAAAATGGCAATTACCCCAATATTCTCCCAACTTCAACTATTTTTGAGACCGATGTGTTTCTGGATATTTAGCAACTCTCAACAGATTTTTCTTCTGTGAACGTGCCTAGTCAACCTTTTGACCTATGCATATGTCCAGTTTCCATAAAGCGATGCACCAAGGAGTTTCAACATCAGCCAACTCTTGCATAAAGGGCTGCCTCCATTCTCCTTGTTTTGAGCCTTTTTTTTGCTGTTTACCAGGCAGTCTCTAGTTCTCGTCCTGAAAGACTCAATTAATGATTGTTCCTTATTTATGCCCTCCATACAATCTGTAACTTTGTAGATCACTGTAATATTCTCCCAAATTTGACTTTTCCAAAATGTGACTCCTCCAAGTAAGAGTCTTCAACTCAGTCATTCCTTGTAAAGAGTGTCTTGTATTTTTTTTTATCATCCTTGGTTCTCTTTTCCAATTCTCCTAAAATCTTTTGAGATAAGCAGGCCAGAATGACACAATGTCATGACAGAATGACACATGTCTCATGACTGGGGTGCTGCAATGAATG
>NW_009611521.1:0-4853 GCF_000690535.1 Cariama cristata
ATCCCAGAGGGCTCTTCCAGCCAAATCAACTCTGTGGTTCTGTGATAATGTGTTACCTTAGCATGTAAGTCTGTTAGGTCTGTTCCACAGTGCTGTAGTTCAGTGCACAACTCCAGGGTTCACTGAAGCTCACTCATTGCTGCCTCTCTGGGTAATTATTCCATGAAGATCCCAAGGAGCCCCGCTTTAGTCTAATTGTGGTAATATAGTACTGATGTATGTGACCTGTTTTCTGAGCAGCTGAGAAACTCCAGTATCCAGCTAAATGCCTTTTTAGTGTTTGGTCCCTGACCGGTAGACACAGCTCTGCTGCTGCTCCATTCGGGACCTAGGCAACATTGAGAGTAGAAGAAAAAGCTTCAAGCTGTTCCCTTTTCATTCCCAGTACTGCACTCGGAAAGGAATAGCAAAGCGTGCACTCTCATCAGCAAGACTTGGCAGTTATATGGGGGATAAAGAAGGCTGAAAAGTATTGTGTATGTTCAAGAATTCTCTAAATATACTATAAAAATACTCCACTTGTCATTCTTAATGATTCTCTGCTGCCACTTAGGGTGATTGGAGCTCCATTTACAGTTTTTTTTTCATTTGAAAGCATTTCAGTCTTGGAACAAATTGAATAGATCACAGAGAGTTCACATTTCAAAGTGCTGAACAGAAAATTCCCTGTTTTGGATGCTTTTTGTAATTCTTTGCTTCTGCCAACATTTTTGCCAGGCACATGATATGCTGTGTTTCTGGTATACAAAACTTTGACTTCTGTAAAGAAATGGGCCGCAGGAGGAACTGCTAGATTCTCCCGTTTGAATGATTCATGCACATCCAGCAGTAGGAAATAACGTGCTGTGCAGGATCTTACAGAAGTAGCCTGTGTTGCTGGCACAACAATGGGATGGGATGCCTAGCATTGAAAGATAATGGGATTTTCTGTGAGCTGAGTATGTATATTAAGCCTTCAGGATTTAGAAGAAGTGTGAAAAGTAGACAGTAGATTATAAGAAGAAAGAAAGATGAAGATAAACTTTAAGATCGTTCTTCAGAAAAGTGCTTAATTTTGAGAATTTACAATACATCTCCAGAGAACTGTTCAGACGTTGTTTTTCAAATGCAGGAAGTATTACCTCAATCTTGATCCATCACTCTCCCCTGATCTTTTCAAAGGCTGCAGGATTTCTTTCTGTCCTCTCAAGAATAAATAAAAGGAACGAAAACAAAATCTTCCCTGACTTTACGCCCTTTCTTAGATGCCTTACCAGCAGTCATATTTGAAGCGTGTATTATCAGTCTTTCATTTTAAAAATGAAGGAGGTTATTCTTATGGTGACGTTCATATTTTGTCTTGCAAAGAATAGCAACCTTCAAAGGTTCTAACAAACCAGCTTCTTACAGGGATGTATAAGAAAACCCACTGCAGTCAACAGAGAGCTTGACAGCGGCTTTAGAGGTCCCCATGTGGACCAAGGCCCGTGGTTCATCGGCTGTGAACGAGTGAGAGGGTTTAGGGATCAGGGACTTGTCTGAACAGTCTACCAAAAGTGAAATCACATTGGTTTTAATTAAATATGAAATAATTAAACACATTTTTCTGTTCTCTATTTCCCTGCTCTCTCTAGAAAAAGTAGTCCAAGAGTACGATTTGAGAAAAAACTGGTTTTCTCAAGCTTTGAGTAGCCGAAGCGCCTGAATTTCCCTCCTGATGTAAGCGTCACAGGCGTGCTTGTAGCTACATTTAACAGGAAAGATGTGGAAAGATCTGTGGGCTAAATTGTTTAGAGACAAGAGCAGCACCCTTTGCAAGTAGAATCTGACCTTACTCTAATTAAATAATTTTTTACCAGCTGAAGATCGAGGAAAGAAAAAAGAATCATTTATTTATTCAAATACTAATCAATCACAAAAAGACCTTTTAAGTAGAAAAATGTTAGGAAAAATCTATATAATTTCTACAAAGTTTTTAAAAAAAATATTCAAAAGCAACTTTTTAGAGCTTACATTTTGGCAGTTTTAAACCAGAATGAACGTGAAACATTTTATCAAATATACAGAAAGAGAATTCATTTTGGGCCTTTCCAGGAGGAGTTTCTTTTAATATTTTATTTGGATTTGGAACTGAAAAATCAAAATATCCATATTTTGCAAGCAGGCAGAGAACTCAGTAAAAAGGCATCTTAGAGTGTTCTGAGAAAGTTTCATGGCAAAGTTCAGATCCCTGGAAAGGGAATGAAGCCCAGGAATCAGATGCACACAAAAATGAGATCAGATCTCTCTCTTCTGTCATGTTTTTTCATTTTTATATCTGCTCTCAATCCCTCAGTTTTTGAAACTTCTTTAAAAGCCTCTTGTAAAAGTTGTTTCCTTGTGTTCCTTGGTTTGAAGAATGACAATGGCAATGTTGGAAACTTTTAGTGGTTTTTTTTAATGATTACTAGTAGTAATGCCTACAAATGGCAGTTGTCTTGTAAGCAAAAGTAGTTATTCTTAGTCATACACTGGGAAATGAAGGAGTTTAATCATTTAAATGATTTGCCTTTGGATCTGTGTGTAGCTGAATTACAGACTCATTCTCGGATGTCTGTGTTACATTATGTTGGATCACCATGTTTGCAGGACGGTGTTTTTTCCATGCTGTCTGCTACAGAATATTTCTGGTTTTGGCAATGGACGTTTCCCATGTCATTCTCTTAATAAATGCACAATCAATAAAACAATTCAGCTGTTTATTCTGAAGAATATTAACTATTTGCTTGAATAAGCAGTTCTTCCTAGAGATATTTATAACTTCCCAGAGTCCAGCCATCAATTATTTTCTAAGGAACTTAAAAGAAAGAACAGAAATCTCATAGGGAAAATGATGAAACAGCCTTTTTTCCTAAATTCTGCTTCTTCACCTGTCATTTGTGTGTTACTCGGTTATGGCAGCTGTTTTCAGGGCATAAGGAAAGAGCTTGATTACCAGAAATAATTTCCTCTTTTTTTTTTTTTTTTTTATGATAACAGAGTAATTAATGAGTTATGTAGTGACTTAGCAATAAAAAGATATCTTGAAATAAAGGACGTTAATTGACCGAGTAATTTTCATATTCTGGAAAGCTGCTCTTTCTCAAGGAGAAAAGGTTCTGAAGAATCCAGCACATGGATTTGCCAGGCTTACTGTTCCAGCTTTCCAAAACAAAAATTTTCCCCACAGGCAATATTGAGGAAAAGGACAAAAAGATACATATTTTTCTTGAAGGGCATCTTAAAATTCATCATATAATAGAAATGCACTTTTTTCACAGAAGAAAAAAGAGTCATTTGAGAAAACCGTTGACTTTTTTCTTTACATAAGTCCAGAAGGGTGAGGTGATTTTCTTTGATAAGAAATCTGTCATAAGACTATCAATACCTTATAACTGGGAAGGTCTGTAGTACTTACGAAAGTGTTAGTGGTATTATGCACTCGTCAGTTCAAATTGCTTTAATAGAGTAATTTAAGGCAAAAGCAGAATTAGGCCCGTGGTGTTCAGTCACGGTAGCTCATCATTGCTTCTGATGGGCATTGCACGCTCCGATCCCCCAGCAATGGTCAGCTCCACTCCCCAAACATCACTGACAAGAACCTCATCTGTCAGAGCAGAAAACACTGACTGTTACAGCTGGAAGAGCAGAGCCACTTCCAAGATTTGGGAAGGGAAAGCAGGACTTTCCTGGTAGTGCCTTTTCCGTTCCTTCATTCTGAACAAGCTAAAGGAGCCATGATATGTTCGACTGCTGGAGCTGATTTCCATCACTGGTTTTACTTTGCCTAGTTCCTTGAAAACAAGCTGATTGCTGGGGGAAACTTTATTAAAAGCACTGTGAGATTTTCTTCTGACTTTTCTTCTAACCAAAAAGTGCTGCTGAGATGAAATAGAGAAAACTTTAAAAAGCTGATTTTTGCCATCACACATATACTTTCCCCTGATGATTCAGATCTATTCTGTGTCCTCAGAACTTACTTTCGTGCGAAGGAGAAGGATGCATATCTGGAGCATACAATCAGCATTTTGATAAGGGCGCGCAGGATAAACATACAGGCTCATCCCTGAGACTTCTTTGCAGCTTCTTTCTTTTTCCCCACTGTACAGCAGAGACATTTCACAAATTCTACTCTAAAAAGAGCTAAGTGACTTGGGGGGTTGTTTTATCTTCTTTTTTTCTTTTTTTTTGGTAATAATAAACTTGCTGGTATCAGCATCCCCAGACTATTTGCGATGTCAAAATGAGTTCCCCGTGTCATTTGTTCTGATTAGCAAATGATGCTAACAGAGGATAAAGTCACAAAATAGGAAGCGTTCGGATTTTTGGTTGTTTTGCCAACACTAAGGAGAAAACATTTTTAATTTAAATTGGCTTGAATTCGTAACAGCAGGGAGGGCAGAAGCTGTCTAAATGAAAATAAGAAAAGAAAACATGCTACATTTGGTTCAGATCAAAAGTTGTGGGTTTTTTAAAGTTTGGCTGCTGAACTGAAAAATCAATTATTTTCACAGGTCTTCCTGAAAAGCAGTACCAAAAAATACTTTTCTGACTGAACTTTTCGGACCATGGAAAAACCTTAATAAATCCTAAAAAAAAAAAAAAAAAAGGGCAGAGGTTCAGTAGAACACCAAGACCATCTCTGGAGCTTTTTTTTGACAAGGCTGCGAAACTCAGTTCCCTGCCTGCTCTCTGGGTGCCCAAAGGTGAGCTGCGGACGTTACCGTTTTCCAGCTGCGACTGAAAGGATTTCCTGGCACAGCTCAGCTACAATGTCCACATGCCGAAGAGGGGGACCTGGGGTGGTGGTCACGGCAGGGACGGGGGGGGGAAGCCGCAGGGAGCCCCTCCGCTCA
>NW_009611521.1:4884-28296 GCF_000690535.1 Cariama cristata
CTGCGCTCAGGGTGGGCAGGCAGCCCTTAGACCCGTGTCCAAGGAAGCCAGTTGCTGTCTCTCAGACTCCCATCGTCTAAGTCACAGTTTAGGTCTAAGGACCAAAGTGGCTTTTCCAGTGCTTTCGCTGGGGCTATTGGCTGTTTTGTCTACGTGTTGAGCTACAAGCCATGTTGTAAGCTGATGGTGTTTATAGATCTACATTTCAGGCAAGACATGGGGACTTGGTCACAGGACAGCTAATTAGAATTGTGGGGAGACTGGGGAGGAGAGGAAAAAGAGAAGTGATTCCATTTGTGCAGAGTGAGCTTTATTTGGTTTCAGTAACCAGCGGTTATCAATAATCGGCTCTTTGTATCAAGTGTGCTTCACTATGCACTCCATTTAAACCTAAAAAGATGGTGATTGAACGTTAAGTAAATAGTGAACAACTATGAAGAATACCAATTTATAGGGTATCCTGATTATGCGGAACAGAATTTATTTTTTACTAATTTGGAAACTGTTACAAAATTCGTTTAGAAACTCCTCATAGTCTTACTATTTTCTAGTATGCAATGCATGGCTGGGAGCTTTTTTCCTCTGGCTCCTTCAGGGCAAGAGGCATGAGGAGCAGTCCGTAGAGATCAACAAAACCACTACAGCACTTCTTATGGAAAGCATGGTCCAGATTCACATGGATGCTCTCCACTGGCTATGTGCAATGCAGACCTGGTAAGGACCTCAGCAAGTCAGACCCTCACCTGGCATAAGAGCATCCCCCCATTAAGCCTGTTTTGAGTCACAACAACTTCTTCCCAGATAAACATTTCTACAGTTTTAAAAGGAGGAAGTTCACAGACAGCTGAATTTAAAAAATGGGAGTACTGTACTGAAGACACATCAAAAATCTTATTCATCCTCCATCCATGCCAGTGGTTACACTTGGACTGGTTCATGAGCTGCTAAACACTTACTGGCTCGTTACCAGTCTTCACATGCACTGCTACTGTTCACCTTCCTGTCTTTTGGTTGAAAAAGACTCCCAGTCAATGCATCTTCAGTTTGTGAATCTGCTGATTTAACGCTAAGGTTGTATTAAAACTACAAAGTGTATTTTGAACTGGTCCTTATTTTAATGTTAAGCAGCTAGCTTTGGGTGAGTTATCCATGTAGCAATTAAGGCTGTTCGAAGATCTCTCTAAGCAGGATGGGTGTGTTGGTCTCACCCAGTAGTTAAGGCACTGAGTGTTTCTGGGTGACAGCCCTCCCTGAAGTGATGTCTCCAGCATCACAACAAACAGCTCGGACCTTCCTTGCCCAGCCGGTGGGTGCTGCCAGGCTGGCCGAAGCCGTGTCCTCAGCATGCATCTGGAGTGAGGCTGAATGCAATGACACTCACTGCTGCTCCTTGTAACAACTACATACGGCATGTGGATTAATACAGTTTGTCACAAGGCATCTGTTAAATAGAGCTGTTACCTTCTTTTTTTAACCGTTAGGAAACTGGAACATAGAAATTATTTGCCTTTGGTAACCCAGGAATTTTGTAGTGGAAACAGAAATAAAATCCAGGTGTCTGGACTCAGAGTACTGTGCTTAACCTACGTGATCACACATACTTTTTTTCAGCCTCTTACAAAAAGAGCTGACTTTGTAAGAATTTAAGTCTAGTTTGCATATGGATCTCAAAGGACAGCAAAGTTTGGATCTCAGATTTGAACTCAGGGTTGCACAGGGTTATTAAAGTCCTTTAGAAATATTAGGGGTACTGGATTACTGCACATAGCACTGTTGTGGCCATTGATCACAGCACTGTGTAAACATGTTTCCCATTCAGAATTCAGCATGCATTTAATCTGTCAGGTCAGAGACATGCTGACAACAAAGAGTTATTTTCATCTGGTAGATTAATTTCTCTTTTATTACCTCTTCAGAAAATCCTACGCTGGTAGCTCATCTTCTCTCTGAGTCATCCAGAGAGTACAGGGAATCGGATATATCTATGGCCAACAGTTGCAGAAATTGGATTTATAGCTAATAGGCAATGGTCCAAAAAAGTAACTGAAGATGTTTATATAAGGCATTGAGGAAAAAAAAAAGGCACTGGAATGAATAGAGTTGTAGGAAAGTCTTTTCAGATCTGTCTTCCCCTCAGTGACATTAGATGAGATGTTAAAAGTCAGTCCTAACTTGTCATAGGCATTAGGTAATATTAGTACTGTTTACAGAAGTTCACGAGGGCAGGACAGCAAGCACATGGTGTTAAATTTTCCCAGAAAGTAGGAAGTGGTTTGTATTTCTGTCCCTAAGGAACAGGCTGCCTCTGAAGCGAAGGAAAATGCAACGTTTAAGAGTGTGCTTTCCATGGGTGCTGTTCAGTGTAATGAATAGAAATAAGCTGTAGTATTGGTAGCACAGTTGTCAGTGCAGTAGTACAGGCACTTAAAGCCATCAACACAGATCAAGAGACAGCGACAGTATAGCATGTAAAATAGCCCGGTCAGACCTCTCTTACCTGACACGCAATGCTGTATGTCTGTGCTATTCGCCGAGGTTCTTACTGCATTATGGCCTTCGATTCCTCTTGCAGCGCACCGTGGTGCTGTGAACTGTTAACTGTTGCCTTCAGCTTCAAAGGAAAACGATTTAGGTAGCAGATGAGATAATACTTTTACATAGCTTTGTCAGCAGTCTAGGAACCATCAGGAAAAAAATATGCAACTTATGAGACAAAGTGCTTTAAGAGCTTCTAAGTCTCTGGCTTCTATTACTACTTGTGACAAATTCGGCCAAATATCCATGACCATTGCCTTAGGCTGCACCTCCAGATTACTAAAGCTTTTCACACAGGCATACAGTTCACATAAAAATGTTGCTAATGGACCTGTGAGCATACTGCTTTGGGGACAAGAAGTGCTGAAACAAAGCCAGGTCAGTGCCCGGGCAGCACTACTGATTCCCGGTGGCGTGGCGTGCACTCATAGACCAGAGTGGTGATGGTGAGGAGAGAGAAAGATTTGGAGAGAGGAAAACGACTTTAATAAAGATGACTGCTCCTGCTAGAAGAGAAGGGAGAGATTAGTGGAGCTGCTGACTGTGCACAGAGAGAACAGATGTTGGAGGTTAATGGAGCATTAGTTAAAAGAAAGAAAATCAAAGTCTCCTAATACCTGGTGTGGTTATTTTCGTCAGAGGATTCTTCACAGAAGTGCACAAGGTTTAATCGTAGCTGAAATACAAAGATACTGCATGGCCTTGTTTAGCATAAAGGGTTTCAGCAGAGCCAGACTTGGCTCCAGGATTGCCCTCTGTGAATTCCTCACATGAGAAATATTACCTACTGCCATTGCTATCAATCTTATTTAACTGTAATCTTCATCTCTCCAAATACAGATAAGGTTTGGAACCCTCCTTCTGATGAATTATTTTGTGTAATGAGGATAACAGATTAAGGAAAAAAAAAGGATACTCACTTTAAGAAAAAAAAAAATTATATAATACATAAATGTATCCTGTGTTTATGTTGTCCAGTTACACGGCATATAAATTAACAGCTTCTTTGCTGTTTTACCAGCAGTAAACTATAGAGATAAGTGCCTTCAAAATGGTTTGTAAAAATGATTTTTTCTGGTACTAATAAAGATCCCACCTGACACTGTGAAAATATAACACATAACTTCAGGATTCTGTTTTCCTTTGATAGAGAGACACTTAGGCCTGTGAGCTCTCAAACTATTCAGGAGAATAGTTTAAAAATCGCTATGTGCATTTCATTGCTAACGAAAGGAACTATCTGCTGACAGACTTCAAAACTGAAATCAATTCCTCATTGAAAGAAGCCTCAAGGTAGTGGAAAAAGATAGCAAAGTATCCTCAGGCTGCTCAACTGAAGTGTCTCAGCCTTCAGCCTTGCTAAGTGGCCATATATCCTGGCTTTTCAGCTGATCCTTAGTTCTCCCAGGAACTGTTTTGGGTACTCTGGAGGTGTTGAGGATTCCAGTTCATTAGTGGAAGGTTTTTGTTTTGTAACCACAGACTCTTGTCTTTTTGCTCCATAGAACATTAATGATTCTTCTTCAGTGTCTCATGACAAAGTCATTCAGACACCAGGTTAGTGGGAAAGTTGTGTATCCTGAGAGACAACAGAATATCACTGTTGAGTTACGAGCTGGCCATAATGATGTTAAGGCATTTATTTTAAAGAAAATTTTGTGTGACTATCGCATTTATTTGAAAATATCACCCAAAGTGAAGTGAGGTTGGTTGGTTGGTTGGTTGGATTTTTTTTAGAAAACATTTCCTGAGTAGCAGACAAATGGAAAACAAATCAGGCTTATTTTAGTACATGCGTGCAATGGTCTGTCTGCCTGGGAACCATGAGGCTGCAGTCTATAAACTCCATGAATGAAGCTGCAAGCTGGGTATAGGCAACGGGCCGTTGGTCTTTAGCTTACTTTAGAATTAATGTTTAACTCCGACGTTACGGTGATGAGCCCAGTGTAATGCCGAAAGCGTGTGTTTGTCCTGCCAAGGTATTCTTCCTCCCTTCTCAGTCCAGAGCCTTGGTGCCCATATTGTCTCTTCCGCACGTACACCAGACTGCTCCCTGATTCCTTCTGGAGGGAACCGGCTTGGCTCCTGCTCGAGAAGAGCACGCACAACGCACAGGACTGCTTGCTTCAGCGTCAAGGCCAGACAGATTGTACAAACATGGACTATATTGACTCTACCTCCCTCTACGTAGGGCAGTCTGCCAGTGCCATCCCCGAACACTTGCACACAGCACATAATCTCAGCATTTTTTAAAAATACCACTCTGATGGCTGCAACTAAGCCTTCTCTTTATTGCTGCCACTTGGCAATGGCAATACACACAAACACACAGATGGTCATCAGGGCCGGCAGGATGCCTTGTAGGGCCCGGAGTCTCCAGGGCCAAGGGTAAGGCGGTGTGGGTACGGGCAATCTATTCGCACTGTGAGAACAAGCCAGGCTGCACCAACCAGCCTCACTGAGTCCAAGAGCTCGCTTTCTGGTGAGATCAGCAAAGAGAGTTTGGATGTAACATGAACCACTCTGTGCTTGTCCTACACTAGCTAAGCCATCAGGCACGAGGGGGTTTGCATGGGATGTGTAGATAGAAAGTTGCTGAGGAGATGTGTGCTCAACAACTATGGACAAACTGATGATAATTTAACATTTCAGCTTTATTTCTTGCTGCGTTGGCTCATCATAATAATATCTTCATTCAGAAGGAGCTTGTAAAAAGAAAATGAAAATATTAATATGATTTTTCTGCTCGTTTCTCTTTTCAGTTGTATTTGGTTTCATCTGGGATCTTCCATATGACCTTGTTGTCCATCGTACAAGAATCTTTTCAGTTCTGCCTGTTCTGCCTTGCTCATTACTAAGGTACGTGATCGCTTTTTATGTTTGTTTTTCAACAGTTTTTCATCAAGTTTCATTGTTTCTAATTACAGCTGAAAATAAATGAGGGTAAGTTCTCAGTGACTTCAGTTGAAGGATGTCAACTGATGACAGCTGAGGGTCTGGCCGTTCTGTTCTCCATGGCTTGCCTTTAAACTCACAGTTCCTCTGCCATTATTTATTATTTAACTCCCTCGCTGTTTCTTTTAACTGTAAATATTTGGGTGATAAAGATTGCAAAAGAAAAGATACAAAAAAAGATGCTGATGTTATATTGATCTTCATTACCTGATATGCCGTGCATGACGTATTTTTTATAAACCTAGGCTTAAAACATGAAAACCAGGCTAAACATCTTATGTTGCTGGTGAACTTCTTGTGTCTGTGAAAAAGCTCCCAGATGTTTTTCTTTTGTTGCTGCTGATGTTCCCTTCTGCATCTCGAAGTGTTCTTCTGTCATGTATGCTTCTTTAAACACTTTAACTCTTAGCTAATTATGATTCTAAGACCTTCAAAATAAGTAGAGAAATGATTTTTTTTTTCTTTTTAAATTAGTCTTTGTACTGTAGTCATTCCTCAGTCCCATGGAGAAAGAAATGTTTATAATTTGTTGAAATCTCAGCCCCAATATGAGATAGGAAAGGAGACCGCTGCTCAGTGTATATAAACTCCCAACTAAACTGTGATACATTGCGAGATAGCAGTCTGCAAGTATTTAAAGGGTATAAAAACCAACAAAGTAATTTAGTTATAAATGTCTGGGTGTCTGACTGCAGGTAATAGATTGAGGAAAGAAAAATCCAAGCTGAATAGTTGCAGAATTTTCCTAAAATGGAAACATTCTAGACTGTGAAGTGAAGAAGCAGAAGCCTCATCCCTTGGGGCTTTAAAAACAAACCATAGCAGGAAAAATGTTCGGAAATACATTTTTGTGAAAGGCAGACTTATCTCATAAGGTTATTTCAGTGAGGAAACACTTTGGAGAAAAACATTGCATTAGTAGAATAACAAATAGGATTATTTAGTAGTGTTTTCCACACGTAGTTTCAGACTGTCTCTTATTAGCAGAGAGTGCTGTAAACTGAATGTTACAGTGTCCTTTATACAAGAGCAATTTCTTTTGTTTTGCTCTCACAACCTCCATGGTAATAACGTAGGTATTGTCAAACAAACTAATGATCCCTGCTGTTTCAATCTCTGCACTAATGTCAAATCCTTCAGAAAAGTGTAGTCTGCCACACTGGGCTAGCCCAGGATCCTGTCTCAGTGAATGACCAGCAGAACATTCGTTTCAGAATATTTAGGCAATAACGCACAGCACAACACTAAAGGCAGACCCTTGAGACACGGTTCCAGGCCCCTTCTCCTGAGCTGGCAGCTGGCTCTAGACCAAAAGAAGGAGCAGGTGAAAATAATCTTTTCATGTCCCTGATCTGACATCAAGTCTCACAGTTGGTAAGTACAAAAATTTTCATTCTGTTAATTCTAACTGCAAATATGAATCCTAGTCGTATTAAAAAGGAATCATCCTTGTTCAAAACTTTAAGGTGGTTTAAGTCTAATTGTGTATTTTGTGTATTCTTCCTATTTTTAGTGCTCAATCTCATGCTAAATCTTAATTATCAACTCTAGCACAAAAATGTCTTGCGTTTATGTATTTCTTGGTGTCAGCAGAATCTTTCAAAAGAAGGTATTATCTATAAAATACATATAGTGTATGTGTGTGAACACTTGGTCAATAAATGAAGCACACCCTGCAAAGATGTAGGTAGACAGCATGTGAAGGCTTGGTGAATGTAAAGAGTCTCAAGACTCTTTCGTACATCAGACTTGAAAATATTTTTTTTCCAGATAATAGTACCTGTTGGCAAAGAGAGGAGATAATAAACTAAGTAGGAAATTATATAAATGATGGAGACAGTTTAATTTTTGCAACTGTCATTTCAATTCAGACTTTGGACTCCCGTATTTGTCTAGTTACTGGTGCTCACAGCTCTGTATCAGAAATGGCACAGAATGACCAAACCGACAATCCCAGTTGTACAAAATTGCCCAAGAAAAGACTTGAACTTTTTCTCGTGCCATTTCTTTTACAGGGAAGTAAAACAGTCAAAAGAAACTGTGCCGCCTAGTATTATGCTAACCATTACAAATGCTGGTAGTTACCTGTAGCATATATGACTTATGAAATACTCTACTTGTAAATTAAACTGTGTCCTAGTTATCTTTGCATGCATATCGTGGCTGAAATATCAGTGTGTCAAGCTGGTAACATCTGTGTAATGCAGATAACTTTTCAGTAAATTCCTCCAATTGCCTTAGCCATTGCTATTTCCCATTTTTAGCAATGATCAATTTTTCACTGAAAGCAGAGCCTTGAGCATCAGCATATAAACTATCACATTTTACAGGATTGTCAATGAAAAGCAACACCAACATTCTTGCTATACAAAAGCTTTAAAGACAACAAGAGATTTTGTACACAAGTAGCAGTGTTAGACCTTCATCTGGGCAAACTGTTGGGTAATTATATTTTTTTTAGACAAACCTGCTTGCATTTGGCCACATATGCTGGTCTTAGTCACTTCCTATCTTAATCAGTTGTTCAGTGTGGTTGCAAGAAATTAAACAGCTGCTGTTTTCCGCCTGCCATAGTAAATGGCTGCATCGCTTTAGTGGATGCAGTCATATGTTTCACCCGTGCACTCTCGCCAGCTCTCTTTTTCATTGTCTGCTACAGGGAGATTTTCTCTGAGAACAAGAGGGAGAGGTGCATGTTTAATTTTCTAAAGTGCCAGGCTCCCACAAGTCCAAAATGAAGTCCCCATATTTTTCTTCAGTGTACTTTGGCTTCCTGTCAGGATGGAAGATTGTGTATAAATGGGAAAAATTAATTTATTATCACATTTCTTTCAGCAAGAAAACAAATAGATATTAGATGGTCTGGGACATAGTCCTGGCAGGTAGAAGGAGGCAGTGTAAGATAAAGAGGAGTTCTCCATCTCTCTTAGTTTAAAATTATTTTTTAGAAAGAAAACTGCAGATTCAGGAAAAAAGTTTAAACTGACTGTTCGTTTTCTCGTATAAGCTCATACATCAGCTGTGATGGAACAGAGTTGGCTTGGTGGAGTGTGTCATTAGAAGAGTCTCTCACATATACCCCACTCCTCCAAAATGCTCAACTGATTTTCCGCCTGGCACTGGAAAACCACCACGTAGGGAGTGATTACTGAGAAAGAGTGGGAGAAAAGAAGACGTAGTGCTGTGCCACTCTTGAATTTGCTAAGAACACCTGGGTTTTTGACAGAGTGGCAGGAAATTACAATAGAAGGCAGTTAAGTAGAATGAAAAATTAAGAAAGGAGAAGTGGCTGTAAAGAACAGTTTGGATTAAGGAATACCTGAAAGATAATACCTGTATTGTCATGCCATCCGTTTCACACAAAAGGACTTCACAAAAGCTACGGAGTACAGACACGTTTGTTCTGCATGTGACTGTCTCTAATGAAGATTATAGCTCAAAGTATATTCCATCACAATTCCTCCGAAGTCAAGAGACTGCAGTAAACTTCCTTGCAGAGAACTATAGCCAGATTCCTTTTACTGTTCCCATACACCCTCGTGATGGAAGTGTAATTAAAAGTGAAGAACAAATACAAATGTGGCTCGTGTCGAGAAAGGTGAACTTGACCAGTCACAGTGCCCTCACCACGATCATCCATTACATGTTGCCTGTTCTGTGGTCATGCCTAGCAAAGCTTTGCTCTGTGTGGAAATGAATTTTCTTCCTTGAAGATCATTCTGGTAAATTATGCTACAAATGACACAACCTGGTACAGCTACTGTGGCTCTTCAGGGGAAAAACAAAGCCATGTTCACAACAAGGAAATCTTGTTGGAATTATCTATTACAAGATGTGACTACATATCAGCATCTATAAGATGGATAGCACAATAAATAAGAGAAAGAGGGCACTTCTCAATTCAAATCGACACAGTGGATCCCAGAAAGCCTATTTTAACAAGATTCAATGACTCCAGGACAGAAATGTTATGACTACATTTCTAACTTTCTCTCACTTTCCACCCAGTCATCAGTACTTGCAGTATTTCTATGCCTTTGCTGTGAGTAGGAGCTGATAACTTGGGAACTCCATGTGGGCTTCAGTCTAAGTCAGGCCTCGTAAACTCCACGTCTGTGACCTGAAAGCAGTGCTCAAGTAAGTTGGCCTGTTTGGGGCACACATTGCCCACAGCAGGCTCTGCTTTCACATCAGAAATTTGACTTTCTGTTGAAGCTTGCATGTATTTTAGATTCAACAGTTACAGCTGGCTGATGAAGCACCACTAAGTGAAAAGCTGTAGGAAAGCAAAAAGCTGGGAGCAGTAGGAGAAACTTAGGGGCAGAGTCACAGGAGGAGATGAGGTGGCTGTCAGCACAATTAAAATTGAATTTTTATCTAATAAAACCCATAATATTGCAGAAGTGAGGAGTTTACTCTCGCTTTCTGCTTTGCTACCCCTCCTTCTTTTATCTGCCCTCTATAAATCCCTTCTTTCAGACTCCAGTGAATGGGAGCTCCAGGAACAGACTCATTTTTGCTATAGCCATTTGGCAATAAGGCTAGCAATATGAATTGCCAGTCACATCAGGCTATTGTAGTAATCCTTTGTAAGAAGAAATTGGACCGGTTTTATAGGTCACATCACTTTTTAAAGAATGTAACCAAAGCAGCACACTGTTTTATGCTAGCACGAAAACACAGATCTAAAGCTATTAAACCAAAATAACAATTTGGGGGATGGAACAGAGTCAAACAAGGATTGGAAACAAAAGATGATTTCTCCTGTGCTGTCTTTAATTATGAAGCATGAGTATAAAATCCTTTCTAGCAAATCCAATAAGAAAATCTAGTGGGATTAGCAATGAGCACCATCAGGGTCCTTTTAAACACTGCATCATCCACACACCGCCTTTGGGGACCAGAGAGGGAAATCTGAGTTCTTGTTCATTGGTGGAGTCCCGAATGGGGATGTTGGCAAGGAACGCATACACGTACGCGGTACTGGTACGTCATGATGAGCCAGCCTGATAGCTCACTCGCTGAGATAACGTAATAAGCCAGCAAGAGTCTGCTTCTGAAAGAAGCATTGCTGTGGCTGCTGCTGTTGCTGCTCTCCAGTTAAAATAACATGCAAGGGTAAGAAAAAGCAAAATAATCCAACATGCGCAGCAGTAAAGTGGGATACAAGGTTGTGCCTTTAGCAAAAGTTATCCGGAACTCCTTCACTGGTAAAGGCTTTATCGAGACAGACAAATAAATCATCTTCTGTGCAGTATCTTAAAATTAGAAAACATAAACTTTGGCTTGGCTAATCCATGCCGGTGGAAACATGGAATTTTTTGATAATTGGATAACAAAGACGCCATTTAGGACTGGCAAAGATCTAGTCTTTTTCTGCATTTCTAGGTGGGACTTACCAGAAGCTAATTCCTGCTTAGTCCCTTATTTGGATAGAAGGATTTTTAAAGCAGTAGAGGTATTTCACAACGCTCAGTCTCTTCAGTGTAAAACTACCAAATAGCTTTTAGGAGTCCAGGATTGCTGCATGTCCAGGATTGAATGTAGGGAGAATCAAGAAGATGTTCTAGTGTAGAGACCAGAGAAGGAAACAGGTAGAGTCTCAATTCCCTCCAATTCTAGGGCTGCCAAGGACCAGTTTGACAGCTGTGATGACAACGTCTAAATTGGCAGGAGATTTTTGTAGTGCTGACTGTAGAACTTCCTGCATGAAGACTGTTCGTACTGTAAAGAGTCCTTATTCTGACTTGCCCCTTTTACCCCCTTTTTATCCCACCTACAGCAGTAGTTCCTGGACCTTCTGGTTGGTCTTGGTAGGGAGGGGAGACACTGCGCGTCTCACGTTGTCTCAGCCACAAACCGTAGGAAATCAGAGTGTTCTGAATACAGCTGTCATCTGTAAATACACTTAGCAAGCTTTGACACCAGTTTCTAGATATAGATTATCCTAAACTTTGAATCAAACAGATTAGAGATGGTAGAAATTGTTCCAGTGCAAGTGTTAATTCTTTGAAATGTCATTTTCAGCCATGACATCTGAGTTTGCTTTTGCTCTAGGATCATGACACATGCTATGAAAACTTTTCCTGAAGAAGGAGCTATGGAAAGAGAGTGGGAAAGTGACAGTTCTTCTGAGTCTATCTGTCTCCCAGGCATGCATATTAGAGGCATTTTTTCTTTTATATTTCATAGGCAATATTGTCTTTTTCATAATTACCTGGTTTTGTTTCCCAACTAAAACCATTGCGGCTCCAGCTGCAAGGCAGTGGGATATGAGGAATTAATTAGTGTGGAAAGTGGCTGGTGGAGAATAAATGCAGTGACAATGAAATTAAATAAATGGATGCAGGAAAGAGAAAATGAGAGTTAAAAAACCAGTAAATCTTGCATAGTAAGGGAGGAGGGCTATTGTGAACGGGTCCAAATACTCCCTTATAATTTCTGTGATGACTGCAGATGGTGACAAGGTGACATTTGATGGTTGCTCCCCTGACCTAGACATAAGCCAAACATTAAGGAGCTATTCGCAGAAATTGTCTTTCTCTTGAGGCTCTCAGCTGTCTCTCTGAATGCTTTGCCCCTTTCTCCTTCCTTCACTTTCTCTTCCTGTAGGCAAAGAGGATGCGTTTTTCACCCTCCGATGTTCCTCTGTAGAATGTCAGCCTCAGAAATTCAGCTTGAAAGTTTCTCTGCCCCCATCTGTCTTTTCTCTTCTGTCTCTGGGTGACATCTGGTGTGTTGGCTGAGGTCTCCAGGCAGCTTCGTGGCAGCTCCAGACTCGCCTAGGGCAGCTGGCTAGAGCGATCAAAGGGGACAACTGGGTTGTTTTGTCCTCACTAAATGTCGATTTCTTTAAGTCACCTTTGGGTTCTGGGAATTTTCAGAGTGGCTTTTGATGTGTGATTCGCTTGCACACAGTCTTAACGTTGGAGGAATGAAAGCAGATTTCAAAGAGTCCTATAGTTTTCTTTAGTTCTTGAAATGTGCTCTCCCTCCCACTCTTGATAAACAAATAACTAAATGGAAAAGGTTTTCATTATGGAAACAGTGGTGCTTCCTTGTACTGACATGTTCTGAACTGTAGTGGAGAGTCAATAAATGTTCTCCACATTTGGAAAGGGAAAGTGTACAACTGCCTTTATTGACAGCAAAGAGCATTTTCATGAGAAGTGAAGCAAATTTAGTATACTTCTTATGTGGAAGGACTCAGAAAGAAGAATGCATATAGATTAAATTTTTGTGATGATGGAGGAGTTCCACTGTCTTGCCAGATCATCTTCATCTTTTATCCCACCTTACTATTATCTCCTCACCTGGTTGTTTCCTCGACATAAATACCAGTGACACCAGTCTCTCCAATACACAGTTTCTAAGATAAATTATTTTACTCTCTCTGTATTCTTCCGTTAACTCCTTTTCTCCTGTATCAAATTCTTCCCTTTTTTTTCTGATTCTGAGTTGTTTTTGTTTTGCCTTCACTCACAAGATCTTTCCCTGTTCATCCACCCTGTGTCTTTGGGTTATCCCAGCTGTTCTGTCCATGATGTTCAAAAAACTGCTCCTTATGTTTACTGTTTAATCCTGCACCTCATGCCCCTTAGCCTATTCCATCTGAATTGAGCTCTGAAGCTAAAGCTCCTTGATCCTGTTCCTCTAACTGGACAGGACGCAGAATGGTGACTGGTGTGAGCTAATCCTAGCCCCAAATACTCCGTGGGCCAAGCAGCCAGCATTTGTCTTCTGCTGAGGGCCTAAATTCCAGAAAAAGACCTGTTCATGCAGAAAATCAAAGTACAAAAGCATTCTGCTGACCATCTCATCTGATCTGGGGGGTAATTGGCATAAAAGACAGCTTTCTCACCTCTGCCAGTTTTCCGGGAGCAAAGCGTTTCTGTGCCCAGGGAAATTCTTTGGATGGATATGGGTCTCACACTGTTTCACGGTGTCTGTGTCTTCAAAGAGATGTACTTTTTCAAGACAGACACTCAGATTGTAACTTTCTTATAAACTCAGAGGATGAACTGAGGATTTTGCCATGGGCTTCAAGTGGACTTGCACAGCGCAGGGTACCTCTGCTGAGATGTCCTCAGCTTCTGTAGGAATTTGGCCCTTAAGCAGAGCTACTTTATTGAATGCCAAAACACGCAGAATAAACCTTTTCAGTATTTATGGAGTGCAGTTTTACAACCTGCTGTAGGGTTTGTAGCATTTTGAGGACCGGTTATAGCAGCAAATCCACCAGCCATGGCGCTCCGTTCTATTTAAAATATATTTGTGCTTCAAAGAGATCACAGTCTAACACAGTGGACTGACTGATTGCAAAGTTTCAGATTTCTAGCCATTAACTATGGCTTGAACTGATACTTGTTCTCAATGGCAGCAGCATCCTTCATGTAGTGACTGGAGTCACTTACCTTCGTCTCAGAGGGTACATGCTGAGCTGCGCCCTGAACGTGTCACCCAGCTCCCTCACCTTCCAGCCTGACAGCCCTCAGTGTTCCTCAGGACACTTTGGACCTCCAAAATATACCAGAAAGTAATCGGTTATGGATACATGAGCCTTAAACTCTGCTGAATATCACAACCTGAAATGCAGGACATGCCTGCTAGTTGTATTTTTGTAATTGCTTAAGAGCACCGTACAGTGTTACCGTGTGTTCGAAGTGTGCACAATCGTTAGGTGAGACGTGACAAACTGCTCAGTCGTTCGGCCAGAGGTATTAAGGGAGCTGACGATAGTGAACTTCAAAAGAAGCTAAAATCCTTCAATGTCTAAGGTTATCTCTGTGTTAACAATGAAAACTCTCCAAAGGAGAGACTGGAGCCTTTGCAGGGTCCAAAGGTGAAGGAAAAGAACATTGGTAAAGACAGTAAAAATATTAACTGGCAATAGAAGTGGAGATTTAAATTGAACAAAAAGAAGTTCTAGTAATCAAGTTACCAAGTTGAGTTCGTCAATGGAAACTAAGAGCTATACTCCTGTTGTCCTGTTTCAGTCTGGTGAAAAGCTAAGCCTCTTGCTTCTACAGAGAGAAAATAATACTGCTGTTTAGGGAGCCCTGTTTGTATTCACTCTTACATGCTCTTATTTTTAGAGCAAATTATATACCTTTAGTCAACAGAACAGCACCCAAACCCCATGTTTGCAAGTGCAGCTGGAATGATGTTTTTTTGTTCTGAAGGGTGATAAAACGTGAGTGAATCCCAAGGAGCTGGTTGTGCTTCCAGGAACAGGCTGTAGCCTGTTTTCACACATCATGCAATAAAAATAAGTCGATAAAGCAGCCAGTTGGGGAAGGAAGAGGAAGGTTTACAAGGATGAGATAATATGATTTATCAAAGAAGACATGTGCAAAACAGAGTCATCTTTAAAAATTAAAAAAACAGATCAGAATAACATTGTCTTTATAAACCGTATACCCAGAAAAAAGCAGTGGTGGTTTGTTTGTTTTTTTTTCACACATTAGTCAGTTATCCCCTGAGAGGCAAAATTCAAATTTCCTTTCATTTCAGGTACATCCCATGTTTACCTTACTGTAGAAATTATGATTATTGGTTTTCCCCTGACAAAGGCTGATTTATTAATATTTCTAAAGGAACAAAGCATTTGTCTTGCCTCGGCAAAAATGCTGCTCCTTCCCATTTCACATTGTTGTTTGCAAATGGTTCACAAGTACTACTTTTTCTGCCTGTTCTGGATACAAGTAGTTGAATTGAAAAAGCGCTTATTGAACAATTCTAAGCTCTTTTTCAGCTTTTAGCGAGTCTACAAACATTTTGTCCAAATACTTTTCTTAAATGTGTTCTGTGGGCTTTTCTTATGTCGTTTCCAGCATACTTCAGGTGGATAATTCTTACAATTAGGAAATGGTCTTTAATGAATCCACTTTTAGCTGCCTAGGCAGTAGGGAAATGGGAGTGGGTTGGAGAGCATTTTAGGATTACCTGAGTGTGCTTTGCTCTACGTATCACTTCCAGTAAAACTAAGGGACTCCTACAGTTGTTTGGCATGATGTGCAGTCTCAGTTTTGACCTGCAAGAATGCTATCTATCCAAAATAATTGCCTGGAAAAGAAAGTTCCTAGCTGAAATATCTGCAGTCAAATTTCTGTTTAGCTAATTTAGTGTTGCTTGGGTTTGTTTGGTTTTGTTCTTTTTCCACTGGAAAAACCCCCACTCTTACAGTTTTGCATAAATTGCTTCATACTTTAATGTTCATGATTCTGTTTGGATTCTGATTTCACATGCGCTTTTTCTGCAAATCAGTTGCTCAGCTATGCATAGACAGTGTTGACAAAAGAAATGGTATTACTTAAGGGAAATAATCTGTTCTGTGACATTTATGTAGTCTTTTCTCATAAAGCATGATTTCACACAAGAAGTGTGACGTATTTCAACCACCAGTTGGTTAAACACATATGAGACAGGAAACAGAGTGTTGGTTTTCTTGCTCCGGGGTTTTCACCAAATGGGAAAAAGGAGATTTTCATCAGCTGTCAGTACTGGTAAGAGTTTGCATCATCTTTGCAAGAGTCAAGCTTGTCTAAGAATAAATGACAAATACCTAAGCAGAGCTATTTTCATGCTGAAGGCGGCACTATTGGACACAGACACCATCCAGCTCACTGCAAAGTACCTCTAGGTCAGCAATCTTACCGAAGCTCAAGGTTTTTGATGGAAAGAGCAGTGGTGCGTAGTAGAGAAAAATGTCCAGAATTGCTTGAAAATGCTGCTAAACTGAGGATCTGACATGGACTACGTTCTGGCTGTGCTGAACTGGAACTACTTCAGGAGCGTTAATAAGGTCAAAGCACACAGCGTATGAAGCTAAAGCATGAACTTGTTCAAAATGCCTCGCCTCGTGGAGGTAGAAACCACTTCCCAAGATGTGAAAGGAATTTAATGTGTTATTAATCCTAGATCATACTGGTGAATGTTGTTAGAGGAACCAAGTATTGCCAAGTGAGACAAAGGGGTTTCTGGTGTGGGTATTTGAATCCAACTTACTTTTGTCCAGATTTATGAGATGAAGTAAAGATTGAGTGGTAAGAGTCATCACTAGTGTTAGTGACTACTAAGCACTCTCTTGTGACAAAAATATGCTCTGTATCGTGGATCCATTTCAAATACATGAGATTAAATACAGTTTTGCTTCTGACTACTCTTCTGATAAGGTCTCAGAAGAGAACTCCGTGGTAAAGGAGGAAATCAAGCCACCTGTAAAGGAATTTGGCAGAGAAATAGGGAAAAATCTGAATTTTCCTGGTGGCACCTTTTATTGCAGTGCACCAGTGTACATCTGTAAGTCTTGTACATGTGTAAATAGGAAGCTTGGTTATTTGACATCTAAATTGTCAGTCTGGTTTCCTAAGATTCTTAATATCACATGGTGAACAGAGACATAAATTAATCCCTCCTCTTATATGTCAAAGGCACTGGAATTTTATGATACATTTCATTAGGGCCAGGACAGTGCCAGCTGCTGACGTTATAAAAATAGAAACAATAGGTTCATCTTGGCATGAATGGGATTTTGGGAAAGTTATTTTATTTTCTTTGCAATAGAGAAGCCATCAGGTGAACTAATTGACTATTGTGTCACAGACCTCAAAACCAAAAATCAGCTTTGTGAATAGGAATAGTCGTTAGGATCAACTGATTTATGGTATATTGAAAATATGATCAAACAAGAGTTAAGAAATAGATGTGACAATGTAAAATAGGGGTATTTGCCAGACTTGTAGAAAATATACCTCCATAAATTCAAGTTTTAGTGTGCTTTGGAGAAAACTCCCTAACATCTGTGCAAAAATCTGTGTCTAAACCTATAAAATGAATCAATATCAGTGGCCAGATTTGCCTACAACAAATACAGAGTCATAACATGTGACAAAATTTCCAGTCAAAAGGATGCATTGCCATATATACCCTAACATCAACCATTTTACAAGAGTGTGGTTCTCAATACCAGTTACAAAAGAGATGTAAAAGCAAGATACTTCTATAAACACAGAAAATCCACGATGTGATTTTGGAAAGAATTGACAGACTTGATCACTGGAAGGCCTGAATTTGTCGCAGAGATTTGAGGATATGTACATCACTAAAGCCAAAGGAGAAACCTGCTTTCATTCCACAAAACTTTGCCTTTTCTTCAGCAGCTCTACCAAGTCATTGATGACACAGTGCTGTAAAATTTAAGTTTACTATTTGTGGACAAGGATATTTATGTTTAGGAAATACAGTCACACCCCCCCCCTGCCCCCGAACTATACCTCAGCATCAGGCACAGTAACAAAGTTTCTTCTTCAATGGGAAAATCGTATATCAAGCAGCTTTATCAGTCAGTCAATCTTAAATTAAAAATATAACAGTCAAACATCTCCAGTTTTAAAAATGTCTTGCATTAATCAACAGCAAGTAGAGCAGCAAATAGTGAGCCAGAAGCACTTACAGCAAATGAAGACATTTAGAATTCAGTAAAGATTTCATTTAAAAAAACCTAACTCTCAAAAAATCGCTGCTGTCTAACCACATAACTTTGAGGGATAAGAATTACTATCCTCAATAGTGTCTTATCTGTCTCAGAAGCAACAGATGCTTCTAAAGTTATTACCTGCTAAGTGGAAAATTACAGACCAGATGGAGCTAATTAATTTGCAATTAAAAAATTGCCACAAACCAAATAATATAATTAATTTTCTGTAAGATATGGTTATGCAAAAGATTCATCTGCAACTTTTAAGACATCCAAAACATTCGTAACAGCTATATAAACCGATGGATGCTATGGAGCTGGATAAGCACCTACAAATTCTGATGTGTAGCAAACTTGGGTGGCAAATTGCAAACCTGGACAATAAACTTTCAAAAAGCTCTGAAACTTGGTGTTAATCTGGCAACTTTTTGATCTCAGCTGAAACCTCTGCTTGGAAAGAAACAAAGAAGAACAAAAGTAAAAGTTTGTCTGTGCAAAGCTACAAAGTAAGTTACAGAATAATTTTTCCAACTTGGAATGTGCCTTGCTACAACTCACGTGTTTTTCCGCCTTGAGATGTGCTTTTCCTGCAGCTTAGGTGAGGCTCTGACCCGTGCAGGAGTCTCTGCTTCCCTGTGGGACTCCTGGTGCTCTTGCTTTGACTCCTCAATATATTATTTAAAATGATTTCTTGCTGTAGACACGCATAGCAAATAGTCAAATGATTACAGAAGAGGACTCAACCTCCCAAACTTTATTAATAAATCTAGAGCTATTCTGAGATTGTTTTCATGTAAGTGCAAGTGTGCATATATATATATATGTATGCATGCATACATATAAGCAAAAGTTTCAGGATCAAACCTTGCTGCATAGCTTTAAAAAAGATATTTTTATCCCCTTGATTTTTGCTCAATTTGGGTATTTTTCGTACAGAAACAAATTCAGTCATGTTTGTGAAGCCATGTAAAACCCTGCTAGCCAACCCCTGCGGGATAGAGAGACGAAAGACTTAAGCAATTTCTCCTGAGAACAACGTGCTCAGGACTTTCATCTTACCCTTTATCCAACAGCATCATCACTTCTTTGACATGAAACAAATAAGGAAATGCACTTCACACTTGCAGAGACCTCCTCTCGAAGAGAGACAGAAGTACAGAATCGCTGCCACTTCTCGCAGCGCTTTTTTGCACGTCTGTGACAGGCACTTCACCGCAGTGCACCCTGCTATTTTGTGGGCCTTGGAGATTCACACCGTCACATCAGGGCTTTCTGGGCATTAATGGGCAAATCAAAACCTCTCCAGAGACTGATCACACACAGTAAGTGCATCTAACAGAATAGGGGAAGAGATGTGGAAGGCTAACTTGGAAAAGCTTCAATGTAATTAGACTTTTTTTTTTTAAAAAAACATTTCCACAGAAATCAATGAGACCTGGCAAAACCTCTGAATATCATGCAAAGTGGGAGATAATCTGAATAGCAAATAACCAAACCAAACCCCCAAACCCTAAATTATCCAAAATTCCTGAATTAGGGGTCCTGTGTTAGCAAAATTCGCAAAATGACGGTCACACATACTCTTAAAGCTGTAAGAACCAGACCTTAGCAAAACGTGGAATAACGGAGGTATGGCCACACTGTTACCTGTTGTAAATTCCTTGTATAAATTTAAATAACTTCATAGGTAATACAATTACTTTCCACTTCTGTGGATAGTAGTATAATGAGAGCCTTGTAAGTGCATTAACGCCTATGCAAGAAACCCTTTGAAACTGCAGCATGTAACACTTCATGTTCCTCTATTTGCAATTTATTTTGTACTTTCTTTTCATAGCACATGGCACCACAGAGTAGCCAAGAATTCCGTGTTCTGCTCCTTCAGGGATGTTACAGACTGTGCTGAAGGGAAGGATGTGTAGGTCACTCCACTGTCCTGCATCCTTTGCAATGTTGTTCTTAAAAACCCAGTATGGTTAACCTTCACCTTAATCTTCATTTCCTTCAGCATCTTTGAGAATAAGTGGATGTGAGATTGTATCTCAGTAAATCCCGTGGTCTAACGACGATCTAAATCTTCTTGGGAAGTAACAAAGGGAATTTTACAAGGGTGGAAAAAGACCTGACCCAGAGATTCATATGCAAAATCATTATTTTGTAGAAGTCTTCAGCCAGAAGAGGTACTTGGGGGCCTTTTCAAGCACTTCAGTTCACGTAACCTTACTTACAGGGAAATGACAAGAAATAGCTAAGAGAAGATTTAAAGTATTAGGGGTCACGGGATCTTAGAATCACGGCGTAAAACCAGGCATTAATATGTCTCAAAGGAAATTTCCTAAATCTGAAATGTTTACACCTGCTGACTGCTTTTGAAAGTGTTGCTACATCTGAAGTCCTCTCCCTCTGCCTGATCCTTTAATGAAATAATAGAGAGAATACCTGCCTCACAGTGGTGTGTTCTTACGCTCAAATGCAGTTCAAATAGATGGGAATTAGTTACAGTGTAACAAGAAAAACCTCTGCAAATTTGCTGAGTGCTCTTTATGGCTATTCAGAAGCATTTTTTTTTTATTTGATGTTTTCAAGAATGTTTTAAATGTATTAATGGTTATTTTAGTCTTCTAAATCAGGTACAGTAACTATTAATTTTCTTATTTAAGAGAAAAGAAGAAAGACAACACTATAAAGCTTGTTTCCAGGTGTTATCCAGTGAATCCAAGGAATAATCTCAGATAGAAACTGATGATTAAGTATCAAAAGAAAAAGAAATACTGCCATTAATTTTAATTATGTATGCTCCTTCTCCCACTTCAAGGTTGGGGTTTTTTTTGTGGTTTTTTTTTTTTTTTTTCCATTTAACCCCCTCAGTATATTCTGATTTAGTATATTAGAAATGGAATGAAAGATAATACACTCAGTAACCAAATACAAGTAGGACGTTTCGTCTTACTCTGCTCTCTTGCATTCCTCTAGCTCAATAACAATACAACACCTTGGAAACTTTGAAGGGACCTACATACCCAGATTGGACTACACTACGGGACTAAACCTGATTTGTTTCCCCCAGGTACCATTGAATAGGACATATGTAACGATACATACAGGAACCACCTCTAATAATTCTGAGGACAAACATGGGCCATGCTGATGGTGGCTAAACTTCATAAATGGGCCTACCAGATTTTAAACTCAGAACCATTAACTCCAAAAAGTGAAGGATACACTTGAGTGAACAAACAGAGAAATTGTTTTGTTTGAGGACTAAAGCTGTTCTGAATGTAGCTTGATCAGACCTGACAAGAGTTAAAACAGAAGGCTGTGACAAAATCAGACTTGTTCTAACACATCCATCTCTGACCCTCAAGAACGCCATTCTGCAAGAAAAAGGGAATATTGTGATCCCAGTCATTTTCATAGAATCGTAGAATACCAGATTGGAGGGGACCTCAAGGATCATCTAGTCCAAACTTTCATGGTGAAAGCACAGTCTAGACAAGATGGCCCAGCACCCTGGCTGGCCAAATGTTAAAAGTGTCCAGTGTTGGGGAATCCACCACTTCCCTGAGGAGACTATTCCAATGGCTGATTGTTCACATTGTGAAAAATTGTCCTCTTATGTCCAATCGGAATCTCCCCAGGAGTAACTTGTACCCATTACCCCTCGTCTTTCCCATGTGACTCCTTGTAAAAAGGGAGTCTCCATCTTCTTTGTAGCCACCCTTTAAATACTGGAACATAGTGATAAGGTCTCCCCTAAGCCTTCTTTTCTCAAGGCTGAACAAATGCAGTTCTCTCAACCTTTCCTCATACAGCAAGGACATTCCCAGTCCTTGGATCATCTTTGTGGCCCTTCTCTGGACCCTCTCCAGCCTGTCCACATCGGTTTTGCATAGTGGGGACCAAAACTGAACACAGTATTCCAGGGGTGGCCGGACAAACGCTGAGTAGAGTGGGATAATGACTTCTTTGTCTCTGCTGGTGATGCCCTTGTTGATGCAACCGAGAACGCTGTTGGCTTTCTTTGCGGCAGCAGCTCACGGTTCACTCCTGTGGACACTCGGTGCCCCTTAACAGAGAGCCACCCACTATGAGTGCTCATCGTTTCGTTTTTTGGTACGCACTGTGTGCTGCTGGTACAGTTTCTCCTTGCAGACCTTGCTCATGGGTGTCAGCAGCTGTTAAAGCTTCATATCTGTTTTTGGTTGTGATTCTGGAGGGTAGAGATTGAAGCAGAGTCCTGCTTTTGTGGGTCACCGGGGTCCAAGGTGCCTCATTCTCTGTGATGTCCACCACAGGAGCACGGTTTTAAAACCACCTATCTATCTCCGTCTTGGCCCCTCATACTGCGCAGCCTTTTAACTGTTTCCTGCAATTCAGCCACGCGATGCAACAGATCATCAACCTGTGCACATCTTTTGCAGGTACTCACTGTTTCTCTGGGAGAAGGGTCTGGGCACTCGTTGCAACCTACGGTCTGTACTGAAGTCTCCTTCCTTACCGGTTCTGTCTGGGTGGAAGCGTCAGACATCTCAGGGGCTTTCTCTGTACAGCACTGGTTTTAACTCTGAGGTGAGTGCCCACCATCCTGGCAGAGACCTTGAGCACTTCCCTAGGCTGTGGGCCTACAAACAGGGTGCACGGCCCTTCTCGTGCACCCTTCTGTGCAAACTGCTGTGCCTTCTCCATCCCTGTTTGCACACCCTGCAGAAGATTAGGTGAGGATTTATCCTCTTAACACATCCTCAGCTGACAGATCCGTCAAGGATGGCCTCTGGGTGAGCCCATCATCAGGGAGCTCAGTGGTAGAGCAAACTAAACAGACATCTCATCTGTACCCACCCTCGTGTTTCTGGACTCCAGAGTAAACACTTAAGCCCAGCTTTCCAAAATCTTTTATGAAATATTTGGACTATGTGTATCCTTTTAAAAACATTTAGAGAAGCCTTGCTACAACTAAGCCTTAATCAGTTTTTCAAGATATCCACTGATGAGGTTCTGCATCCCAGCTGAAGTTCCCTTATTTCCTCTTTTCATCTCATAAGTGGCCACTTGCCAGCACTCTTCTGCTGGCAGCCACTCCTGTGGTGATGAGTAGCTGACACTGATGAGCTATTTGTTTCAGTCCTTTTGCCCGGGACTTCCCAGCTGAGACAACTTTAAACAGAAGAGCAAGAAGTAGGTGAATTATTTCAAGAAGTGGGAAGAGAAAATACGTTCCTGAGTGTTTTGTTTATGATCTTCCTTTTACCACAATTGTAGTAATTTAGTTCCATTAAATGCATATATTGGAGCCCGTGCCTCCTTACTGGTAGTTTTGATAAGAAAAAATATCCTGGAAAGTCAATGACAGAAGTAGAATTGCATCACAGGATCAGGGAAATACTTGTCAAAAGGGGCCTGTAGAGGTCAGTTCGTCCTCCAACAACCCACTCAGGGCAGGAATG
>NW_009611521.1:28327-42690 GCF_000690535.1 Cariama cristata
TCAGGAATGCTGTCAGCATAAGATCAGATCATCTTTCACAGGATCTCAGGATGTATGTTCCCATGTTAGCAATATATCAAAAATGGAAGAAAGGCAAGGGCTAAAGGGATGGAAAACTCCTTCAGCCAGTCTTAGTCTTTCCTGTTTGGTACTGTGCACATAACCTAACCAAAATTCGTAAACAGAGAGGTGTCATGTGTTAATATTCCTGACAGAGTTTGAAGAAAAATTGGGATGTTCTTTTTGGTGGCTGCCCACCCTCAAATCCGTAATTTATAAATCGTAGATACCTACAATGAAATTATCAGTCTGCACCAGGAGAGTGCACTGCGTTTCTCAAATTAATACAGATTCAGGTTCCATGAATTCCAAATTTTCAGTGTGTGATGAGAAAAAAATCTTACATCTTAAACTGATACTTTTAAATCGTGCTTTGCTTTCACTCGCCCAAGAATGACCACTTCATTTATAAAATGCATATGTTCTCTGGTAGACGGCATCTGCACTATGAGTAGAGTATTATTGCTGAGAAAGGTGCGTAAATGATCATAGGAAAAGTAAGACTTGCTGTACTATTCTACCTCATGATCTGGCCTTCTCTAGGGTTAAGACTGAGTTCTAGGTGCTCAGACATGTTCAGTTTATTGATGTGATTAGTCTGGAATTGCCTGAAAAGAAAATATTTAACTTAAACGTTAAATATTTTTAATATTTTTTAGTTTATTTTAAGTTTTAATTAGTTTTAATAAAGTTTTAAAACTTTATTTTAAGTTTTAATCAGAAACTTAAACTAGTTTCTTTCTTTAACTGGAAAAACAGTCAAATTGGTTTTCCATTTCAGAAATTGGTGAGAAGCACCGGAATAGGACTGCAGCTAAGTAGTAATGCATTTTTTTTTCCTGACTGGCACTGATTTCCCTTATGACTTTCCTCATCGTGCTATAATAATGAAATTAATGTCTGGCTTCACTCTGTAAAAGATCAGTGCATCCGGACAAAGAATGCCCTAAAGTGAATCTGTTCTAGATTTATTATCAGGCTTCCTGAGGAGTACACCCATAGGATCCAAGAATGATCCTGAAGTCAAAGGCAAACCTGAGCCAAATATTTTCTCCTACATATTGCAGACTCTCACAGACTTGCACCTCTGAGTGTTTTGTTCTAGTTACAAACTCTTCAGCATCTCCCTGAGTTACCCCAGCTGAGCTATAACTTTGCATCGCCCCTGTGTAAGGACATGCCACTCCAAGTACCGTGACTCAGTGGGTAGACCTGAGCTCCTTATTTTGCTGATCCCTCCAGGCTCTGCAAAGAGAACTGAAGCCATCGCAGCCATTTGGATATCATCTGGGCATAATATATTTTTATGCAAAGCAGCATTTATTGGTTATCTGGACAGAGAAACAATGGTCCTGAGCAAAAATGCCATTTTGTCAGAGTCCTGGCAGTTGCGCAGCACAATGACTACAGTACTTCCCTAAATCTATTTGTGAAAGTGCCGGTGTCTGCCTTCCCCTCCCTCTCTGACCCTCCTGCAGTTTCTTTCAAGAGCTGTCTTTCACATGATTCATCTGATCAGCAGCACAGGGTGGATAGATGTTCAGTTATTTCTGGAAAGGTGTTTCCCTCAGATTATTGCCTCATTCAGTTTGTGAATGACCATTTGGCTCTAGGTGAAACCTGTAAATGAAGAACCCAAAGCACTATTTTAACCCATTCCTCTTTTTAGAAGTCATCCTCTCGGGCAATTAGCTGTGGCAGTTCTGTGTGGCAACTGCTGTACTCTACATTCAGACATCACAAAGGATGCTTAAAGTCAACAATGACATTCTCAAATGTCAACTATCGCTAAACAGACAGTGCTTCTATAACTGGTTTGTTTATTTTATGTATATAAACCCAAGAAGTTTTCAGATATTACAATTTCCAGAGAAGTTGAGGTTATTTTTTTTTAGAAAGCATATATATGGAATTTTTTTTGATAAAATAGTAAATAAAAGATTTATATCCTCTCATCTGGTGACTAAAAAGAACTGCATATTTGAGTTGGGGATGGCATCACTTGCCCTGGCTTTGGGTAGTTCAAATGGAGATAATGTTTTAAGAAGTGAGCTGCACATGTTGTATAAAATTTCTATGCAAAATTAAACATTTTTTTGGTAAATAAATACTCTTGTAATGCTCAAACAAGTAGAAACTTTCAGAATGTGACTAATACTCACCATTATGTGAGTAATTATGCTTACAGAAGCATAATCATAGAATCATAGAATCATAGAATCATTATGGTTGGAAGAGACCTCAAGGATCATCAAGTCCAACCATATACCTGATACCACCATGTCCACTAAACCCACTAAACCATGTCTTGAAGCGCCACATCTAAACGTTTTTTGAACACCTCCAGGGACGATGACTCCACCACCTCCCTGGGGAGCCCGTTCCAGTGCCTAACGACTCTTACAGTGAAGAAGTTCTTTCTAATGTCCAGCCTGAACCTCCCCTGGTGCAACTTGAGACCGTTTCCTCTCGTCCTGTTGCTAGTTACCGGGGAGAAGAGCCCAATCCCCACCTCACTACACCCTCCTTTCAGGTTGTTGTAGAGGGCGATCAGGTCTCCCCTCAGCCTCCTCTTCTCCAGCAGCTCCCTCAGCCGCTCCTCATAAGGCTTTTTCTCCAGGCCCTTAAGAGGAAACTGGGCTAGGGAATGGCACATTGTTAGAGCAGAGACTCTTCGGTCTCTCCAGCTATGAAAATGATTGTAATAAGGATAATTCTTTACTTGTGGAAGAGTGCAGAATGGATTTTGATGGCACTGCAAAGCTTGCTTGACTGTTTGTTGCCATGTGGGCTTGTTGAATTGGGAGAAGGAGGAGGAAGAGGCATTAATGTTATACAAAGTATTCCGATGATTTTTGTTGTAATTTATTATTTATCACCCACTATGTACATAAAGGCTTTTTCCTACTCCACCTGGTTTTGCCCTGTAAGTCGTGCGCCTCCAAGCCTACAATTGTTCATGCAATATTAACATTCGTGATCTTGCCAAGATGTTTAGAACAAGAAGCCAGCATACCCTTGCACGCTTGTACACACCAGGGACGGCACACTTTCAGACCACGGAGGCATTATCCCAAGCATATGAATGCACTATGTAAGCAGAACTTGAGGGATTAGCAAAACTGGAGAACTTGGCTGCAGTTGACTGTATGTAGAAAAGGTTAAGTAAAGCCTTTCCAGTAATTTTTCTCAGCAAAATTACTCAATGCACTGCATTTCACAAGGTGGAATGCTTTGAGCAAGACTGCTGCTGAATTGGACCTGTAGTTGTAGTTCAAGGTGATTTTTCTTTCAATAGAAGCCATGTTATTTACAGAAGCCACAGAGATACTATATAAAATCGTGTTAAAAATCTTACCTTCTGTTTGGAGGCAGAAGTATGAGCCCCACATTGTAGAGCAGGGAGAAACACATCTACTGTTTGCCTGAGAGCAAGCTATGTGAGGATTACTGTAATTATAGCAAATATTATTTTTCCCATGTTTTACTATATGAAATGGAATAATTGGATGAACAGCCTCACTTCAAGCAATCTCTGCTAACTGGTGAGAAATGTCAGCATATATAACCTAGGGAACTGTGAACCACGTAAAAAAGAGGTATCCCTATTAAAGTACAATGGGGTTGGATCTAATCCTGCAAGTGCCTGGTGAGGCTACATCCGTAACACTGAGCATTTCAAATTCATAGAAAGCCAAAAGATCCAAAAGGCTTGGCATGAGAAAGGGCATTTTATTTTCACTTTAAAAATCGTTGGAAGTTCTAATTATACTTTTCGCTTTTATAAAGTTACAAATCAGATGATCTCAAAAGGCGTTACAATCCCTGATGAGCTTAATCTCATAATGCCCAAGAAATAGAAAGCTTCTTTAAATTATATTTTCTAGGGCTTATGGGAAACTTTTAGTTTAGCCAAGCATAAAACCAGATCTCCGTACCCTTTTATCTATGCTTCAGTCATTGAAACAAACTGTCTAACTAATGGCTCTCATCTTCTCATTTTATTTTCTTAATTTTCTCTTCAATGAGATAACTCTGGTCTTCTTAACAGGCATCAAAAAACTGTGACCAAACACAGCCAGCAATTAATTTGCTGGGAAACCAGACTAGTTCTTGGCTAGATCTCACTTGTTCAAGTATCTTTATAAAAGGTTTATGCTCTGATTAAAATAAGTAACAATAAATTACAGGAAAACGTTGACTTATTTTATTTGTTTAAGAAGCCAAACATAATGAATTTCATCTTTCTTTAGTGCAAATTTGCATGCAAGTAGATCTTGAGTGACTTCACTGAGTTTGATTGCTGAGGATTTTATATAAATTGTTAACCAAGTTTCTCTTTATTTTTCTTTTTTTTTTTCCCTTTTCTTTCCCGCCCCTCTCTCATCAGTCCCTTAAGGAAACTGTTCTTTCTTACCCTTCCTTTCTGTTTCACAGAAGAGATTACATTTTTTTATTGTAGGAATAGATCTTCTTTAATGCTTCTGGAATTTCTCCTTTGTGTCTCAAATCAGCAGAATTTGAGAGCTGTAATGAGAAATAGCAAGGTGAAATTTAAAGAGAAATGCTTCAGACATGGAAACACATGTCCCACTATCAAAAGCTTTCCATTCCCTGAGCAACCGAATGGGAGGTGAACGCTGCTAAGTTCTGAGTTGCAGTATAGATCCTTTGTGGAAAATAGGAGAAAGCCAAGTAAAGAAAATACGTAGAAAGGTCAGGGAGATTTAAAGGAAGAGGGAGGGTAACTGTCCTAAATAAAAATGTTGAGAAATAAAATCAGAAGAAAACAAATCTCTGCAGGGGGAAAAACAATGTTTTCTTTCAAGTAAAATAATAGGAATAAATTAACCAGTCTTTTGCCATTTTCAGGTGGGATACAAATACTGTATTAATAATAGAGATACAGTCAACCTGCTATCTGAATTACCTGACTAATTGTTAGTACTCTATTGCTGGGCTGTAGGTGGCAGATGTGATTGTATGATGCACCGTGTTATTTTCCTAACATCTTTCCTTCTTAATTTCATTTTTTATTTTCATTCTTTATTTTAAAATATCCTTTATTTTAAAGTAAAGAATTTCATTCTGCAAATAAAGTTTGAAAATGCATTTAACCAACACATTTTTAAATCTCATTGAACCTCAGTTGTTTGGGAGCAATGATTGCAATTTAGGTTAGCTATCTGAGTTCTGTAAGTTGTGCAAAAATTGCTGGGAGGACAAAAGAGCTTTGAAAATGACACCTATGGTAACTGCCAGTCCTAATGTTAAGAAAGTCCAATTTTTTCCCACGTGTTTGTCTTATGACTTTCTGTAAGTTACCCATATCACATCGAATAGGAATTCAATGCCGTGGTTACAAAATCTGTGGTGGTTTATATGAAAACTGAAGGCCAAATTAAAGGCTGGTGTTATTTTGGTAAGGTAGAAAGGGTAGCATGTGAGAGGCAGAAAAGTATGTGTACGCTCCAGGGGAGCAAAGCTTTTTGCTGTGAAATCTGGCTGTTAAATTGGTACGTGTTACAAAGATGTTTGATTTCTGACAGATGCTAACTGATAGGTTGCAGCTTTTGGTGTCCATATCTTCAGAGCACCAGAAACAGTCTGCTGCCTGAACAATTTTCAATGCAAAAGTGCAAAAATAAATACATAATTTGCATAAAGGTAAACACCCGAGTATCAATAGAGACAACACAGGAATATTAGCTTGAACTACTGGGTTGAACATAAAAGGAAGAAAAATGAGGGTGTGTTTAATCAAAAAATATGGTCCAATAGTGAAGTTTTATTAGCCTGTGGAATAGTCCCATGGGGCAGTGATGGACCTGTATCAGACATTCACAGAGTAGCAGAAATAAAACTATAGGCAATAATTCTTTCTTTATAAGGTGAGGTGATCTGTTTGTTGATTTCTCATTTCTACAAGTACTTTCAAGATTTCCTGGAGCTTGAGCTTACAAAAAGTCTTGTCCTATCCACGCTCTACTGCACATGTAGCATCCCGGTTGACATCAATATTTCATATTAATCTCATCCCTAGCAGCTCCTTTGCTTCATATTGTTCCTGACTTGTTGGCTCATTGTTTTTATGTTTAATTAAAATGCTTTCTACAGCTTGACTGAGCATAAAAGTCTTTCAAAAATGCAGCCCCCAAATAAGGACTCTAGGGAAACATTTACAAAACGAAAAAAGCACAACACAATTACTTAGCAAACCAAGTTCCAGTTTAATAATTTATGCCATTCCTCCATGCCATTAGTTGAGATGAGGGAGTGGGGATAGTGACAAAGTGTTTTGCAAAAGCCTTCTGAAAGTATACTTCGTGCTTTCAAGATATTTCAGCTTTCTATGTGTGCATCTTCATCCTAGAAATTATCTTCTGATGTATTAACCATTCAAGCTAACTCCCAACTGTAACTTCTGTAATTCATTAGAGCTGTAATTTTCTCCATTATTTGTCCCAGTACCTACTTGAAAGTTTTACTTCTCCCCCTTCGTTCACACTCAGTTGAACAAAATGACCTTTTTTCCCCCCTTAAGCCTTTATTTATATTTGTGTGCTCATATAAACAAACACAAAGAGAGAGTGTGAAACCAGCTGTCATCTGAGTCTGAGCATCACCAATATGCAAAGTGGATACACTACTTTGTCCACATTTTGCCATAATAAAAGCTAAAAGATCTACTGTCTGTATTTTGTAGGTGCAGAAGAAATTTGTCAAGTAACAAATCTTGGTAAACCCAGTCCCAGTTTCCCCATTTTGACTACTGAACAGCACTACTTGTCTTTTCGTATTAAATGCACAACTGGCATTACAGATGTGTTACCATTTGTTTTGAACGAGGCAAGCATGGTAGCTGGTTAAAGGTCTGAGATTACTAGTCTACCATGTATAATATTCTGGTACTGGAAACAGCTGATTGATGTGTCCTGCCCGACCCTTTGTTTCCCAGAGTATAGTGGGTTAATCATGTGATGTGAAGCATGATGCAGGACAAGAGGAAGAGTAGGTTCATTTATGCTTCTCATGGTATATTTTGACACTTAAAGGAGAAAATGTTTCCAGAAAACTGGAAACCATATTTTTATGTCATTTGAAACATGTATGAACTCAATAGGGATTTACAGGACAGGAAAACAGTGAATGCTTGTTGTATTTGCGTGTGGAATAAAACTTCGTATAGAGGAACAATGTAAAGGGCAGACAGCTATTTGTTGACAATCCAACTCCTTTTTGCCCATTAAGGAAATCTGAAAAGAAATGGGACATCTTGTTATGGTACCATCATAAGCTGCCTTCATATGAAACTATAGAGGGCTTATAGTAAAGGGATTATATACTGAAACTGTACAAACACATTTATTTTTAAAAAATGGTTTTTACACCATTCCACTGTAGTTACCTGTACCTATTTTATGAGTGGTGAGAGCACAATCAGCTCCCATCTTGAGATTGCAAGAGGTTGCACTGAGACTAGTAGATCTGCCACAATATATACACCTCACTTTGTCCTAGTTTTTTGATTCATTTAAGTAAAACAATTCTCGATAAAGTTTAGGATGGATTGATGTCCGTTAAGAAGAACTTTCCATCAGCCTTAATGCCGCTGTGTGTGTTATTTCCGCTCTTTATGACTCTTTTCTTTCAGCCTCCTGGCAGTTGGCTGGTCCCTGGCCTGTTGGTCTGCGGACAGCTGTAATACAAGCGTTAGGAGAAGTATGAATGGAGAATGGGAAAATCTGGATTTGGAAGGTGCTGAAGAACGTGGTGGCAGCGAGAAGCTAATGAGAACAGCAGGTGTTGATGTTACCAACATTAGCAGGTTATCAAGATCCTGGGGAGAGAGAAAAGACAGGGGGTAAACACTGATGACTCACTGCAGTGGGCAGGATGGAGACACTAATCACCCCTAATTAGGGAGTAACCAACCTAAAAAAAGGCAGGAGACACTGTAAAGTCTTACTAGCTGACACCTCCTGTTGTCTGTTCTATCACAAGAAATGCTGTATAGGTCATTTAGATACAAACTCCTTGGTGTCATGGTTGCTGGACAGGCTATTTGGATGCACGTGTAGTGCTGGAAGTGTGTGAGTATAAATGTGTGCATGGTAGTTAGTGAAATCAGTTTTGTTTCAAAATGAAATTATCCTCTCCCTCTACAGTATTGCAGTATTGCTTTTTGAGCTTTGCTTCCTTGTTGCTACGGTGCTGCATCATGGGTCAATAGCTGTCAAAATACAGTAATATAGCTAGGCAGTGCATGTCATTAAGATGGAAGGCCGGACAAAGAAATCTATCCCATGGAATTAAAGAAAATACCAGTGGCAAAGGTGTGAGTTCATCACTTATGCTGCAACGGCATCACTAAACTGTTTTCTTTCTCTCTCTCCATGTTGAGCTTTCTTCTACCCTCCATTTTCCAATGAGCAGGCGCTGTGTCACACACAATCAAGTGATGTTTTGTGGCTGAATGCCAAACATGCTTTTTCTCCTAGAGATAGTGCAGAATAAGTTAAGACTCTTAAACATAATTAAATTAATATAAAAGCCTTTCATTCCCATTAAGGTTTGCTCCTCATTTTTCAAATGTAATTTACAACAATTGATTTGTATCTTGTTAATTTGAAATAATTAATCTGAGATTGAAAATAATAATTAAAAAAAAGTGGCATAAATGACACTAACAGGTTTACTATTATAAGACATTTGTCTAAAGGGGCTTCAATGTATTATTGGTTTTCTATCATTGCATTTTCTAAAAATAGAATTATGATTTCTTTCATTTTTCTCATCATCTTGTGTTATAGCTCTCTGAAATGGAAAGTGCATTATACTATGGACCTCTATACTTTTTTATATTGCTGTGGTAGCATCCAGCTTTCTTCTGCAGCTCAGACTTCTAACTTGTCTTTTACTGAGCTGTATAGAATTGTTACACGGGTTGGCAGAGCCAAGTAGCAGATCCAGATCAGCTAGATGGAGATTGACAGAAACAAAGATGGAACAAGGAAAAATAGGTGGCAGAAGAGGACAAATATAAGGACTGAAAAAACATAACATCACCATGTAGCAGTGACAGCTGGGTATTCAGAGTCCTGCAATTTCTTATTCTGCCGTTGATTTGCTGTATGAATGTCTTAAACTCCAACTGGGTATTGGTGGAAAAAAATCCCAGATTTTTATTTTACACATCTCCCTTACAATTCAGGTTAGGGAGGAGGGTTGACTGAAAATCCATGTCCTACGTGGTACGTATATTAGCCAGTTGTTATATTCAGCTTTGCCTGTCTTTTAACTTAGCATGATGAAACAGGCAAGTTAAACTTGATATCCAAGAAGGTCTTAAACACGAGTTCCTAAAATGCTGTTGAATATATTGGTCCTACCCTAGTAATTAAGCAAGATTGGTCACTGGATCATCTGTACTTAATAGATAGTTTTTAATATTAAAAATACTAAATATGTAGAAAACATTTACATTGTAGATACTATAAGCCAAGCTGCACATAATTATTTCTTAGTTTTTTTCACTGCATGCGTGTAAGTTTTCCCTGACTTTTCATCATCTTCTTGGCTTTTCAGAATTTTCTCAAAATGAGATCGTATTGTTGTGCAAACTCAGTCAATAAGTTGGGAAAAACTCAACTGAGATTTATAATTGTCACAATCAACCTTCTAAATAAACATCTGATGGGAAAAAGCTTAGCCAGAAGAAGACCAGAAAGTGAGGAATGAAAAAGTTCCTGGTCAGACAGCGGAGGAACACATTAATCTGTCCCTTTGTGTACTTTTCCTCAGGTCTAGTGCACACCACCATCTAGTGGCTTGGAATATAATATAGAAAATGATACCCAACTTTAATATAATTTGTTTTGATGTTTGAAACTGAAAAGCCTCAAAGAAACTTTTACAGGAACCATTATCGGTAATGTAACATTTCCTGCAACGTTACAATCCATCAGAATTACGTGGGAGATTGCAAACGGCCTTGGCCTGGACTAAAACCCAAGCGCCTTGTCAGAATACAAGGCAATGGAGGCAGGAGATAAATATTCCCTAATCCCATTCTTCTCTCTCTTTTCGGCTCTGAAGCAGAATATGTAATACCCATCTACAGAGGGGGAGAACTTCTGCCTTTAATAAGCAGGATTGCAAACACATCTGAAATTAGCTCTAATGTCGTGTGAGTTGTGTAGTCGATTAGACAAAAAGACTTTGCATCTACCTCAGAAGAATTCTTTTTCAAAACTGCTTTTGTAGTATTTAATGGTAGATCTTGCTGCTGTAGTATAAGGCAGTAGGTAAAAGCAGTGTTACAGTGTGGGGTCTGCAGTTGAGGACTTCAGGGCCTGAGGTAAATGGCAACTCCTTGGAACCAGGTTAACCAAAACTGCACACCTGAGCATAAATTAAAGTATAAGAGCTGTGTAGATTCTGAAATTCTTTCAGCATCAGTAAGGCTTTATTTAACAGCAATAGATGTTTGCCTATGTAGAGGATGTTCACCGAGGTCTGATCTTGAATTCAACAATGCGAAAGCAATCCCATTAGACCAGACACTGAACCGTACATACGGCAATCATGGGATAAAAGATGGGGACAAGGAAAGACTCATAGACTAGATGCTGCATTTTTGTTCCATCAGTCAAGTGATAAATTATAATTTCTTCTCGTCGCTTTAGGCTGCATTGGACACTAGGAATGCCTCATTCAAGAGAGCTGGCTAGAAGAGGGACTGGAGGCATTGTTCCACTGTTCAGTTATGCTTTCCATGTAGTCCAGAGACAGGAGTTGGCCTGGCAGGTGAAATTCCCATAGATATGGACAAATAACCCCACATCATGAAGGTGGACAGAACTCTGGACTATAACTAGGGAGCAGAAAGTAAAGAAAAAAGAAGAGATGAGGAAAACGTACAAAAATAAAATGAAGGTCAAATGGCCTCTCAGATATGTGGATATCTGTCAACCGGTTAAAGATTACTAGGTTGTTCGTAACGCTTCCAACAAGTTCAGGCTCTCTTCAATAATACGGTGAGGTCACCCAAGCTTATTCTGAGACATGTTTATTAATGACTTTGCTCAAACACATGAACAAAACATTAAAATAAAAATCACAACCCCCTCTCCTAGCAGTATGTTTATATTTTATTTTGTGGATGCTAACAACTCTTACCTACGACTGTTTGCCTGTGGGAATCATAGGCTGTGGCTGGACATACCAGACTTTATTTCCATTAATGGCCAATTCTCCCTGTGGTGATAATGGAGTAAAAAAAAAGAAGTCAACTTTATCAGTCAGCTTTTCAGAAAGCAATTTTGGAGAGAATATTCCTATCATCAGGATCACATGCAGATTTGTGAAACAAGGGTATTTTCCAGCAAAACCACTGTTCTGTATTACATGTATCTAATTTTTTTCAGCTTTTGCAGTAGAAACCTTCAAAGATGATTTGAGCAGTACCAGATATCCTGCTGGTTACTAATAAAATACACAGTGTAGGAGAAGGGTTATTATGGCTTTTTAGCCAATATTCTCTGTCTCTCTCTCTAATTATTTTTGGTCCTTTTCAGCACACTCAAAGAGCTTAATATGCGATGGAGGTTGTGACAATATGTTTAGTACCTAAAACTCTTCATATTAACAGTGGCCAAAATCAGCAATTTAAACTTGTTTGAACGCTTGGAAGTTTCTTACTGTAAGGTTATTGCACAAAAGGAAAACATAAGCTTTGGATATGTAAGAAAGAGGAATTACTAGAAGAAAATAAATTATTTTACTACTGTGCTTATCACTCATGAAGGTAATATTAAACATACCTTTTAAAGAGAGCGGCAGTTGGAAAGAGGGAAAAAATATAGAACTTGAAGAATGAAAGCAATAGAGAGAGAGTAGAAGAGCTCATTTATTTATCTTAATAGGGAAAAAATTGAGAGGTGATCAATAGTTGTAAAGCATCTTCACTGACAGGAAAATGCTAGATATTGAAGAAGGTCTACAGTATAGTACAGACATATGCAACAAGAAATTATGTCTATAATTTTGAGAATTAAGATTGGAGATAGGACCTGCATCTTTCGCTGTGAGGGTAATTAACCATTGCAAAATATTACTTAGGAAAATTGTCCATTCTTCACCTCTTCAATGAAGACACAAATTACTGGACTGCAATCAGGAGTGACTGGATGGAATTCAGGGGTCCGTTAGACAGGGGATTGGATTGAGGTGATAAAATCATATTTTATTGACCTTAAAAATCAATAAAAGGTTTGTAATTTTAAGCCCTAATTATCATAAAGAAAACCAATCATGCAAATCTGATTTGTCTGTGTTATAGTGAATCTTCATACTGAGAAAAAGTGTCAGAATAATGTAGTGCAAAAGGAACATTCCCTTCTGCTGCTTCTTCTGCCTGTCTCCATATGGTCACACCTCTGGGGCTTGTCATCATATCCATTTCTTCATTACGTATAACAGTTCTAGATTTGTCCTGGAAATAGTTGTTCCCAGCCAAACCTAATGCACTGGAATTAAGTGCGGTGTTTCCAGTCACTAGATGCACAGTTTGTGGGCATTCATTCTTGGTTGACAGCTATACTCTGGCAAGATGGGGGGTAAAGGGAGGGTGGGTGTAAAGTGCTGAGTACTTAACTTCATGTGTGCAACCGTAATATTTGCTTCTGATAACATTGCTTCCGTCTGCAGCATCCCACAAAGCACATGGAACTGTGGTGCATTCTCACACCAGCAGCAAAGCAATTGCTGTCCTCTACTACCCCATCGATATAGTACTGATCTATTAGATAACTCTACTTATCACACAAAAGAACTCCGTATTATACATGGATATCTGAGATGCTCATAGGGGGAGAAAAAGGCATTCCTAATTTCTTTCCTCAAAAGAGAGGGAGAGAGATGACTTTTAAGGATAATCAAATACAGAAGGAGCAACCAATATTAGCATCCTGAATAATGACACAGAGATTGACCAAAGAGATTTAAATACTTCAACACACTTTGAAAAAGAAATTCCATTTTTCTGATAACAGTTATTGAAGTTGTGCTATTGCAAAACATAGTTTACAGAATTGAATGAGTGTCTACAGCACAGGAATGACAAATACCATAGTATACCGGCTGGAATGGTCAGATGCCCTTTTTGGGCAGATCTTGTTGCCCAGCAGTTCAATGGGTATCTGTAATACTAGTCTTCATCATGAAAATCAACCTATTTGCCCTGATAGCCAATTAGTTATCCTTCAATGGCTTCTTTTGTAAACCATGTTTGGTAAGATCGCGTTATTCACATTCTGCTGCACAGGTGCTTCACGCAAATCTGTATCTTGTGTCTTTTGTTCACAGCAAGTCAATTCTGGCTCAGACCTAGTTTACCACACCAAAGTCAAATGGACCAGGTCGAATCAGGGCACTTTTTACATATTTCATTATTTCAGATTTGTTTGGTTTTTTTTAGTCTCTGATAATTGCACTAACTCTGTAGCATAGATAAATGTGTCAGGCATTGATCATTCTTAAAAAAAAAACCCGCAAAAATGTTAGACCTGAAATAATTTGAACGTCCCATTGACAGTTACACCCATCTCATAAGCATTCATCCACTTTAAAAGCAAAGTCTATGGCTGATTTTGAATTTGAGCAGTACCTTCTTTGCTTTTGGCCCCAGCTACATGCCACAAAGTGAGTCAACCAACAAATTTAAATAAAGAAGATTTTGCACTGGCTGCAAAAATTATTCAAGCAAATATGGTGGTAGTAAAAATGCTTTATCTTTAGTCAAGGCAATCGGACCATAATTACTGAGCAGCCCCCAAAGACTAAATGTGCTTTGAGTCTAACAGCTGATTTCTAGTTGCCAAGTCTGTAAGGATCTTGCCAATTTATATTTGATTTTAACTCATTATGAATATCACAAAATATCCCTAAAAATCCTAGCTTTTGGTAAGCTAAAACTCGCCTCCTCGACAGCCTATTTGATGTAATGCACTAGAATGATACGAATCATCTAGATACAGACCGAGTTTTTAATTACCCCAAACCTCTGACTAATCACAAATGATTCATATGTTTGGATTAAATGTTTTCCCTGCATTAATCAGCAGGTTCAGTCAATCCCCACCAACCAATGCCATCACAAGGATCCTTATTTAGGGGACACTTTGGCATAAATTACTGATGTTCAATTTGGGGAAAAGGAGCACTGTCATGTTTCTTCAGTTTCTATAACAACGAGGACAGTTTTGGCCATTCATAGAATCATAGAATCATAGCATTGTTAT
>NW_009611522.1:0-15395 GCF_000690535.1 Cariama cristata
ATATTTTCTCGTCATTCTTTTAGCTATGACCTTGACTGAGTGAAATATTGAATGCTTTGGAGGGACTGCAATGAAGGTTGATCAGGTCAGGGCAAAAGATTGCAATTTTCTGTTTCTTTTGAATTTCAATATTTAGGGAGTATTTTTAAACTATATGTGTCTTGGTATATAAATAAAACAAATGGTAAAAAAATAAAAGAAAGAAAAAATAGGAGACTTTCCTCCTCTTGCCACAAAACATCCTTCCTGGCCCTGAAGAAATAAGCATTTATAGAGCCAGAAAAAGGAAGAGGAGGCAGAAAGGAAATGAGGGGAAAAAAAAGGAATAAGAAATGAAAATAATCAGTTAATGTTTCTTTGGGCAGGTTTGGTAGGGGGTTTTAATACTTAAATCTACCTCTTTGTTTTCCTGAATAAGAGGGTGAATTTATAAGATACATGCCTGGATCGCTGAAAAATGTGTTTTAATGTTATGTTAGAACAAGTTTTCAGTTCTTTAATATTTACACATATAGTAAATAACATAGCTTTCTATTTCAGTGCCAGAAAATTGTTCTGCACTGTGGATTTTACAATACCAGATTTCCTAACCTCTTCAATAAAGCATGGCCTTTTGTATAAAAAGAAGAAGAATCCCATGGTATTCAAAATATCTTTCTTTTGACCTTTCTTAAGGGTACATCCGATTTGCAGTACTGTATAATGTGTTAGCAGCAGGCAAGACTACATCTTGAAAATCATTCAGAACTGATAACGTGTCCCTGTGCACATGATCCTCATACACAATTCCTCTTTTCAAAGAAACCTACTAGGAATCTGAGTTTGGTATTTTAAAAATGACAATAGCGGTGCTGTTTAGGCTTTTTATTTTGTTCAGGGGCTTTTTAAAGGTTTCAGTGCTCAAAGTATTTATAAAATAACAAATTAAGAAGATCATACCGCCGTGGGCTACACAGAACAATGCAGGGGCCAATGCTACGAAAGCATAAAAGATCCCCTAATCTGTATATCTGAGCCTACTGCCTCCGTGACTGTATCTGATAGGCAATATACACAGTCTCTCCTTTTTCTTTCTCTTTAAAAGAATTTCAATACTCTCTTAAGCTTTCATATGAAAAATGCAGAAGCAGGGTATATATCAAGATGAAAGGATATGGTCGAAAAAAGATACCTTTCCATTTTTATTGCTAGCATTTCTTTTTTCCTTTGTAAACTTTCTCTGTCATAGGCAGTTACATGAATATACTGGCAGTCCAGTTCTTTTCAACAGCGTTCGTTTGAACTGATCCATGATAGATTTATATGGTCATAGATTCTTCATGCTGAATTTATTCTTTATATTTCTATAAATTAATGCCATTGCTATCAGAGATAGCTCCTGACAATAGGCTTCCCTGCTCAGGACCAGCATTTAATGTTTTGTGTGTACTAGTGAATTCCCCATAAAAGTACTCCACTCTGTATGATATAAGAGCTCAATCGAATAGTGAGTTTTCTTCAAAAAAAAAATCACTAGAAGGAACAATTCATGATAGAAAAATGACTAGCTCGACAGCACATAAGATTGTTTTATGAAAACATTTTAGCACTGATAACCACATCTTAGATGCAATCCACAGCTGATGGCAAGCCATCCTTGTATCTGTTCCCACTGCATGTAATTAGCTTCTAACACATATCCACATCACGCGTTTTAAATCTTCCTTTCATCTTTCTGCTGGAGTACTGATGTCTCCAACAATGGATTCTTAAGCAAGCATTTTATGACAGATGCTCTACATAGTCATTTTATATCTGTGGCATCAATAAAGCAATAAAACTTAATTGGTTACTTCAGCACGAAGAAGTTTATTTCTGACACCTTGAAGCTGCAGATTGACAGGCAGTTTCACTGAGGGGGAGAGGAGGGAAGGGAGGGTGGGTCACAGCCAATATTGCTTTATGAATTACTTCTTAGGGTGCTGGTTTGGCGATCACTCTGCTGCTAGATGACGCTTCTCACTCAGTTTGGTGGCGGTGGCATGACTGTGATGTGCCCAGCCAGACCACCACAGATGAGCACAGCTAGGACAGAGGTTCAGAGTATTAGGTTCTGATTCTCTTTGGCCAGTCACAGAGACCTAGCAAAACAGTTAATCACTTAAGCACGTTAAAAAACTTCTTAATATAAATGAGTCAGTAGGAGTTCTGTCCTAAAGTGAAGTATCCTGTAGGTGATGGCAAGCAGCAGATTAATTTAATGGTTGATGCTAAAGACCCCAAACCATTGGTTCTGTTTTTTGATGAAGCTAAGAGTCTTCCGCAGCTCTCTAAAAGGTCCTGTCTTCTTTCACGTGATGCTCACGTTGATATGGAAGAGCAGTCCTGGCTGTTCAAGCAAATATGAGGAAGACGGTTACAAGCAAAAATAGCATCCAAAGGCACACTCTGGAGTCCTCCAGATCGCAGAATGCAGCATTGCTGTTTATGCTTCTGTAACACTTGAAAAAGCTTTCTTCCATAATCCTTAAAAAGGCAGTACAGGTGCCTTCTATATGATATTAAAGCAAAAGTCTTGCTGTAGTTTTGCAAATGTCCATAGCATGGTCTCTGATTGAAACCAAACCAAAGCAAACCAAATCCAGGAAATTCGTTTTCTGAATCATGGAAGGAAATGAGTCTTTTGATCAATGTATATCATCCATCCTCAACTTTTGCTCTTATGTTAACAAACTACCAGGATTTTATCATTTCCTGTTTGCTTCTTGAGAAAGAAGATGAAAAAGAAAATGTGGACAGAACCAAACTGATTTGGAGATAGTGATTGGAAAGTTCAATACACTTTGACTTATGACTACAGTTTATGGCTATTTCTTGTCTCCATTAATCTGCTAATTTAAGTTACGCATTATGTGTTACTCGGGTTATGATGGAGCTTCTGCAAAGATTGAGGTTGGAGGTAGGATTTTGACACTAAGTTAACATATAATTGCACTTTTTTTTTGGCAAAATGTGCAGCTGGGAAGATTACTCACATAGTCCTGAACTTCTATGACAATCCATCTCTGTCCTCAAGGGTCATCTGTTTTCATGACCCTCTCACTACTTTTGTTTATTGATGGGTGCGTTCAGTGCACTTGAGCAATGCCAGAGTGGTTGAGCTCCGGGCAAGAAGACCCAAAAGAAAACAACTGGACTCTCTAGCCTGACAGATAAGCAATAACTCACTTCCCTGCTGCTTGCATGGGTCATGGACACTACAGGGGCAGACTACTCAGGAGCCCAACCACTGCTGTGGCCAACCTGATTGTCCTGTTCACTTGTTTCCCTCATGTCTCTCCCTAGCCCTTCCTCCCACCAGCCCAGGCTACCCCTTGCTCTGCAATAGGGATTTGGATCAGAAAGCAGACCCTCAACCACTGCTGGAGTCAGTGCAAGCTCATGGCTCTCATGGAAGGCCCAGAAGTTCAGCAGATGTTACCAGCTCCATGGGCTTTCTGCAGCCTCCAGATGGGAGTGTACGGCAGCACTTGGTTTGATGCCTATTCTTAATGGCGAGGGCTTAAGACTCTTTGTACCAGCTAACTTTTTTGTGCACGCCCATGTGATGCTCAGTGAAATGATGCTGATAGACCGGTGTCATTGCTCTATAAACCTCTGAAAAGAAATAGGCTTGCAAGGCTTGCTGGTGGAAAAGGTACGTAGATGAGAAAGTGTTAAAAAGCACGTAGACCTTTCAATTAGAAATACCGAAATGTTTTGGTCAATAGCTTGTGACGGTCTGTACTCTTACCCTGCTCTTCAACACTCCAAAACAGGTGTTCTCTTCAGCTGTGCAGTTCTTCCAAAACAAAACCTTTAAAATCAGAAAACACAGGCCAGGGCTTGATTTCATTACTGTGAACAAGACCAGGGGCTGTGATGTTATTCACCAACCATCTGAATAACTAGATAAAATTGATGGTTTCCTTACCGTTTGATTAGATTTTGTGTCAGTTTTTACAGTGACAGATTTAGAGAAAAGTAATAAAAAGACAATGTAATTTAAAAATCAATAATGTGGAAGGGAGGGAATGCAGACTGGGAAGTTTTGCATAGCGGTAACATTGTGTTGCGATGTTTAGTTTCTTCTTTCATCCCTTTTTATTTATTAACATTTAAACAGATTTCTAGGGATTTTTATCTTTTATAATGACTACAGCCCTTTTACTGAGCTCATTTCCATTACACAATGTTATTTCAGCTGCTAGGCAAGGAGATAATGTGCCCTTCATTAAAAGTAGCTAGGAAGAGGAGAGTAGCATACCCCCCTTAACAAGCATTTCTTGTCCCTTATCTTTTTTTTTTCTCTCTCTCTTTTTTTTTTTTTTTTCCTTAACGTGCTACTCAGATCTTTTGTCTGTGGAGAAGTTTGATTATGCCTTGATCCAAATGGCCAGTTCAATCTATTTTAATCCAATTAACTGATTCAAACTACACTGGGTGTCATAATCCATTTCTTAATCCAATTAGCTGTTGTCGTTCTGACTGTGGATGAGGACTTTGCAGAGCACAGCCTGTTGTTTGTTTTAAATTTCAGAATGCAACATGATGTTGCAAGCTAGTTTAGACTGTTTCCCTGGTAGCCCAAACAAGAAATGAAAGCAAAAGATGTCAGCAGCGTTCTTATCAATAATTAAAGTTGGTAGAACTTGATTCTCATGATCAAATTGGATTTGTCCCTTTGATATTTTTTTTCATGAAACTGAATTTAAATACACCAGTTGCCAGAGACTGGCAAAAATTACTTGTAAATTTAACTGTTTTAGCTTGGGGTGCTCAGCTTGAGATGGTTCAAGGCTCCTCTGTATTTTATGAAAATCAGGCACCTTTTAAGGAAATGCAAAGTGACTCTCTCAGTTCCATAATCAGTCATGAAAATCTTGCCCTTTGTATTTTCCCTTTTCAAGCTAGCAGGCTGAACAGTTCATCCAGGGAAATGCAAGCTTGGATCTCATTGAAACATTTCAATTACTTTCCTGTCTAACTGAGCCTGGAATATTTATGAACATATCTGGTAATTAGAACATTATAATCAATTCTCAGTATTGAATACTAAGTTTCCAAGTAGTATTGTTTAATATTTGCTTTTACCCAACATGGAAAAAACACTGAGATTTTCAGAGTTCACATTTTATAGAGCTCAGAGACATACTTGCTTCATTCTCTAATGCAAGCTTCTGGGAAGATGCTACTGACTCTGTGATCTATAGTCAAAGATACCATAGTGGACACATGGTCTTTCCAGGGCTTCTTGCTTTGTTTAAATCATGTTCACCTTTAAGGTAACTACACATTCCAGTCTGATTTTCCTTTAGACAAGTCATACAATCTGATTTGAAAAGGACTTGAAGTCCTTTTCTATGAAAAATCAGAGGAATAGTTAAGTTGCTACTGGGCTATTAAAAACTCTTCTCCACAGACTGAATCTATAGTGTAAATCTGTACGTGAAACATGAGTCAAAGACTGTGTGAACTGGACACTTCGGTAATATCTGCTTCTTTTACAAACATTTCCCTGATTCTGGCATCTAAGAGTTTGTTGCTTGACTTTACTGCAGTGGGATTTTAAAAATACATTTGAATCTTCTTTTTTTCCCAGTATAAAAAAGCAGTATTTTCTATATAAATTATGTATACACCAAAGCAAAGAAAAAAAAAACACACAACAAAAAAACTTTAGTAAAGAAGAAAGGAATTACTGTAATCAAACAAACCAAAAATTCCCTCTCAGAACTTCAACAGACAGACTGCTTTTCTATCTCATTGTCATACTTTCTATAGATATGACATTGACATTTTCTCATGATGAATCTAAGTCATGTAAAAGGGCTGGAGATGTGGAACATTTAATCACACAAAGCTGGCCATGAGACTGTTGAGACATATCAACACAGGGTAAAACAATACGTGAAATCATCAGCTTTCAAATAAAAATAGACTGTTTGATCAAAATGGTTTTGATGTTAATATAGAAACGTTTTGGTGCTGGTGTCTAAATCAGGGATTCTCCAAGCAGCTGATGCAGCAACATGGCAGGCATGTCCATGGATCCTGAACAGTGCTCATGCTTCTTGAGGATCATACCATTGGTCTGCAAGGGTACTGGAGACTTACCAGAGTGGTAAAGGGTGGAGTTCAGATCCAGATTAAAATACATAAATTAGATATCTGCATAGATATCTATGGGCTATGGACCTGCATCTGCCTGTAGGCTGGTCTCGACATACATGGCAGAGATGATCACAAAGACTGTTGGACGTAATCACAACATGCAAGTAAGAAGTTGAAGCCCACACAGGGAATATGTCTTTTGGCCACTGCTTTGTAGTGATGTTTACATGAAGCTCCTTTATTTCCTTCAGATCATACAGTATCCTTCTGCACTGTTGAAGCTTCATAAACAAGTTATTTTCAAGAAGAATGTACAAGGACACAGTAATGGAGGTTAGCTGCAGCTATGAATTTTATGAACAGTTTGATGGAAACCACATTAAATGGCAACATCAGCCCACAAATCAGCTTTGCAATGCTCTTACTCCAATCTGGTGTTGAGGGTGATTCACTGTGAATTTGGTTTTCATGGTCACCATTTCATGCAGTGTCATTTATCAGCATACCAGCCACTTGTGCAGCAGCAAACTCTGGCGTTACGTTTTAGCAGCGTTAACAACTAGCATTTTTACAATGCTGCTCATGTTAGCAAAGTAAGTACTGTAAATAACATCGCAAAGCCTACAGTAATTGCCCTTTTTGTAATGTGCCCGTCCACCGTGCTATCACCCAAGTCATAAAGCTGTCACATCCTGACTCACCGTGCATTGTATCTTAGAACAGTAACACAATTTCTACTCAGACCAAAATGGGTCAAAATGCAACCTAAAGGTGATCCACAAGCAGAGGAAGAGCTGGATGGTACAAGGAAGAGTACCCTTATTCAAGGGAAAAAAAGAGTCCTCTCTTGAGAATTATGCCTGAGAGAGGTATATGAGGAAAAATAAAGATGGGGACTGTTATGATGTAATATATTAACTATAATGAAACAGACAGCTTTGGTTTTTTCCTTACTTTGTCAAAGTAGTAGTATCCCAGTATCCTCTGGCTCCTGTAGTCTGAATGAAAGCAGTCCTTTTGAAGTCTTTGGCTGTCCGCTGCCTTGCAGCTCTCCCACTTGAAGGTTGGGTCTGAAATAGGGTTGGTGCCTGTAGTTCCCATTTCCCTGTGGCTGTGCCAAGGCAATATATGACTGATAGCCTTCTAGAAGTGTAATGTATTTGGAAGGAAAGCATCAAAGAAAACATGCTTTAAACCACTAAATGCAGTATATATTCATATGAAGCTTTTTCCTACAGCTTGCTAGTGCCTTATTCTGGAAAGGCACCAACACCTTAGGCTCTTTTTATAGAATCTGTTTCTTTCTGCGTCTCCTTCTGCTTAACCCTTCAGTCTGTTTCCCCAGCCATATTCTAAGAAGTGTCCTATCCTTTCTTCTCAGGAGACTTTTAACTACTCATTAGCCTTTACATTTTCAAGTTCTGAGCTTGGAAAAGTAAACATACATCTTATTAGCAGACAGGATGCCATGTCCTTGAGGTTAATAATTTTACCCATTATCTTTGAAGAGCTGGCCTAAGTATTTGTTCTGGGAAGCCAAGTGTTGCTTCCTAATTAGTTCTCTATGCATCCCACTGTAATTTAAATCAATATACCTACAAAGAAAATTCCTGAACTCAATATAGCTTCACTGGCTGGTCATATAAAGCATTCACTGTAACACTCTTAAAGTAGTCACATATTTTGTTCGATCCTATAAAATGAGATCAAAATAAGTGCACTTCAGCAGAAAACAGTGAACCGTTTTTTTTATCCCTTGAAGGCAGTATTGTATCCCTCTTTTGTGCAGAGAGAAGTTGACGACCTTGCCACAGTCCCTTGTGGAATAGGGCCCCTTTGCACTGTCAGTAGAAATATGTGTGTTTGAATCCAGAGTTCCCACGTTGAATTCCTACTGTTGATAATTTATCTTGACTTGTAGTGGTACGGCTTAATACTTCTATACCTCAAGGTGAATGTAGGGAGAATCTTTTAAGTTTCAAAACAGACAAAAATGAACAGCATTTGTTTTTCAATCTTTAATTCTTATGAAAGCTGTAAAAACTGTCGGAGATTTTTAGCAGAAGATCAAAACATATATCATAAGAATAACCCTGGAAAGAACTGCATACTTCACCAGTTCACATATAGCAGAATACTAAATGTCTAGGTTAGAAAAATCTACAAGACATCTATGAGGACATCACTATGGGATGTTTAGGAGGTGTCTAGACTACAAAACTCCTCTCAAACCAAACATGCTACCTAAATGGAAAGACCAAAACCCATAACTACAAAGTATCCAAGAAAGAGCCCAAAAGATATCAGGAAAATCTCTAAAATCAACAGTTAAGATTATTTAATTCCTGGAATTTGTTTTCTTTATATAGTTTTTAGAGAGTCTAAACTGGTGGAAAGAAGCAGCATGACAAATAGTCCTACTGTTGTTTAATGAGTATTTTTAGCCAAAGCATTCTTCAGAAGAATTATAGTCCTACATTACCACCCTTTGAGTTTGATTAATGTGTCTAAACATAAATGTCTAGGCTTCTTTAGAAGCCTTGGGATATAGAAGACATCTTTGGGCACTGCAAATATGGCAGAAAGCTAGAGGAAAACAGGAAACTCTTCTGAACTGGCAGCTGGGGGATACATAGGACACCTCAAATGGCATATAATAGATATTAAGTTACATCTAGGATATATATATTCTATATATAGGGAGAGAGGATACTAGATATAACTGAAAAATGTAATTGAGTCCTTTATGTCCAGCTGTAACTGTTGGTAAAATAAGAGGAAAAAATACACAGAATATTAAAAAAATATATATCCTTACAGACCTGTTGCTGGAATAAGTGGAATGACTTCCTCAGATTTCAAAAGGAACTAAACCAGGCTCTAACATCGTTGATTAAATAATACATAGCATAAGTGATTCACTAGCCTTCTTGAGCCATGCACAATGTCCAGATCAGAATTGGTTTCCCACACTTCTCTCTGTTTAAAATTAAAAATTTGTACCATGCTCTTATTTAGCTAATTAAATATGCTTTTAACATTGTCATTTTGTTGTGTGACACTGATGCTTGATATTCAGAATTCAGCCTGCTCTGTGATGTTGGTGAGCACTCCATGTTGGATGGCCAAGCAAGTATAGGAAAGTCAAGTAAGCTATTGACCTTTCAGGCAGAGTAAAGAGTGGAGAGAGCAAACGTAGCAGAGAAGACTAGAGAATTTGAGCAGCTTTTGCTTGCTTTTAGCTGTAAAGTGTGTTCAGAGACATGGTATTATGAATAGGTATGAATAGAAGGATGCTACAGAAAGTAGCATGTAGGTGCTCCCTAAGCAGTTGCATCCCCATCGAGTCTGAGAGAAGTTTCCAGGCAGTTTAGTTTAACTTTCTGAGGTCTCTGGATGGGCTTGAGATAGTGTTTATCGCTGATATCTAAAAACTGAGCTGGTTCTTTTTCCTCCTTAGCAAAAGGGTTGCATGCATAAATACAGTATGTGATATACTCTGTTAAAAGGGCTGTGGTTAGGAGCCAAAAAAACTCAGTCTGCATATTCCTGTCCTGGCAGCTGCACTCTGGGCCAGGTGGAACCCTCTGAAGGTGGGAAGAGGAGGTAACTGCTTCAGGAAAAGAGCCCAAAGAAAGATCTGACAAAATCTTCTGAATCTGAAGTGTGAATACAGGCTGAAGGTATGTCCAAAATAGCAAATTTTAAAGCATTGGGACTCTTCTTGGAAAAAGGATTCAGTTTTGAATGCAATGTTAAGATGTTAGCCCAGTCTCTGGCATGGTTTGTTAGCTAGGATGAGCCAGACACCATTCCCAATAAGTAGTTTGCATGTGGAGAGTTTGCATTTTAGAGGCCAGCAGAAATGAACGGTGCTGGGGTAGATCATAAGAAATGCTGAGTTCAGTCGGACTGGGGATCCATCTTGTACAGTGTACTGTCTCTTTTATATTGATTCAACAAAGACAAGTTGACAAGGGATAAAAATGGATAAAAAGCAAGTAGCTATCACATCTTTCACAGGATGTGTGAGAGCTTGGGGTAGAGAGAGAAGAGTATATATGATTATGTCTCTGCTTGTTTAATGAAAAATCCAGAGAGTATAATAAACCTCATTTCCATGAAATTAGCATATGGGTAAGGCTTTGTAGGATCTAAGAAAGGCACTTTGTTTGAACACATGGAGTATCAACATTCTCATTTGAAATCTTTAATTAACTTTTCCCCTTCTTCGTTATCAATCACTTATTTCAACTATTCATAGCCTCAATAAGCTTCCTCTGGTGGCTAAGAGATAAGACATTTAAGAAATAAAGAGTCAAAGTCAGTGTTGCTTTTATTTGTGTTGCATTTGAATTTGACCAGAATGCTTTGGGGTTTTTTTATCAAAGATTCAAGTGAACAGACTACTAAAGCTGATTTGGCTATATACTTCCTGGGGATGAAGAATATGAATGTTCACATGTGGTCTCTGAATGAAAACTTGATAAACATGCATAGACTGAGATTTTAATGTCATACAATGCACACAAAATTTCTCTGGGTACTGGTTTAAAAGATTCACATGAAAACTCTCAAGGTGTTCTATTAGCAGATGCAACCTTGGAATGAAATTGAGGAAATGTAGGAAATTATTGACATGTGACTATTGGTGAATCACAGTAGCTGAAGAAAAACACAAAACTGAACAATATTCATGTGAATTTTGGTAACTCACATGCACTTTCTTAGCAAGTAAATATGATAATCTACACGATCATTTTTGTATACACAAACCCCCTTGTTCTCTGTATTATGTTGCCCATTTCCTTACTTGCTCCATATAGAGAATAGATCAATTACAATTTACAAGTCTGATTTACTGGCTTATGGTGTAGAGATGTAATTATTTCAGTCTTGAAAATTCTGAAGACCCCTTGGAGAAGTAAACAAAATTGTAAATGTCACAGTTAGGCCACCCCAAATGGCTTGACTTGGTAAAAGCCTGGAAGATTACAGTAGTCGGATGGAGAAAAATGTAAGTACAGCAGCTGACCCCAGGGTGGCTGTGAGCTTTGAATGTGACACAGTCATCAGGAAGGCAAACTGAGATCTAGAATATGTTGTGAAAAGTAGTTCCAGGAAAACTGAGAAGTACTAGTACCACTGTAGCATTCATCACATGCTACAACCATGCAAATAAATTAAATAGAACCAAGACATGGGTCAATCAGTGATGCATGATCATCCCTACTTTAAATTGACAATATAGGCCCTGCATTTAGGGCTTAGGCCAATTAACACTTTTGCAGGTAGTGCCTGGGCATGGCTCAGGGGCTAATGTGGGCTGGGAACCATTCTCAGGACAGTGCTGAAAACCAGGGGAGTAAGTGTGTTTATCTGTGTAGAACTGATCCCTGCCACTTCAGCTGACCTCTTTTACATGTGGTGTATTTACCGATAGAGGTGTGGCCATCTCAGTGAAATTAATTCGTTATTTTTAATGAAATGCTTCTGATCATCCATAGTCAGGAGAGATGCATTCAGACAGTCTACAGAGAAAAGATACTGGGATGACCAAGGAATTTGAGAATTTCGTTTACAGAAGAGATTAGAGGAGCTTGGCTTGTTTAACTTCACAAGAAGCTTGCCTAAAAATAGGACATATCAAAGAAATAAAAGATACCTTTTCAGTGAAGAATAATATTGGCATAAGAACAAATAAGTGATACTGGGTATTTCACAAGGTGAAAATTATAAGAAGTTTTTTTCTACTATCTGCAGGAATGAATGTCCGTTTGAAGCAAATTTCCATTTGAAGTAGTGGACAGAGGTAAATTTCAGGTTCAAACTGATAAAATCATGGATGAGAGACTTCTTCCAGTTCTCAGCTCTGTGTTATTAGATATTAAAACAACTGGTCAACATATGATGTTTTAAGGCTAATTTTTGAGGCAAAATGTCAAATAATCTTCCAGATTTAGACTCAGAACCATCAGTTTGAATTTTGACTACTGTAAAATTCATAGTTCCTTGTAATAATTTTGGAAAAGCAGTTACAACTTCTGTAAATAGGATTTTATAATTCCGCTTCAAGATAAGTTTTTTCCTTGTTTTACCAACTGCTGAGAGTTCAGTGTTAACCAGGTAAAATACACCAGTAAGTTCACAACTGGTAATTTCTCTACACAACATAAAAGTATCTTTCTAAAAATCCCTTCCCTTTCAGTTCTGATTTTTGACCTACAGTGTGGTCAAATACTGTGACCAGGGATTACACATTAATGAAATGCAATTAAAAGTAATTTTAAAACTAGAAGTTTTTACCAGGGCCTTCTCTACCCTCAGGTTTTCAAACACTGTCCATGACCAGGAAGTACAATAATTTATTTATATGTAAATAAATAAAGGAGATTTTCAGATAGTCACTTTACTCTAGGGGCTTGAACTTTAGGATAAACACTACAGCACTATGAGATGTGCAACAAAATTGTTATGGCAGGCAGCCCATTTGTCTTGCAGTCATCTGAATTAGCTATTAGTAGATCACATTTAACCTTGATAAATTTATTAGGACAAATGGTTTTTCAGTTCAAACTCAGATCTAGGTCATGAGGTCTAAGAGGACCACTTTGCCTTGGAGGAAACCTCCATTGAATCTGTTTCTTACAGACCCGGTACTGGAATGGAAGGACAATTTTAGCAAAGGAATAAATGAGCACCGTTTTAAATTCAGATGAACAACGTATAGTTCTAGTCACAATTACCAAACGTGCTTATTGTTAGAAAACAGAGAGTGAATGAATCCCTTGTTTATGGAAAATTGGCACATGCAGTGTATAGCTCATGACAGAATTTATAGACTTCTCTGTAGAGTCCTGGTAATTATTACTGAACTATTCATTATAGATCTCATTTGGAATGTTAATGAATTTAAATCCAGCTTGTTGAAATGTAAAAACAACCGCAAAAAAATCTATTGTTTTGGGGCAATTCTGCACTCACTGAAACCAATGGATATGTTCCCACTAATGTCAAGAAATACTAGATCTATTTGATCCATCTGAATGTGGCTCCATAGTTGGTTTTATGTTTGGTGAGTTACTGTTTAACTCCATGATGTCTTCTATGTGACATGGTCTATGGCAGCATCCCTAGGCCTACCTCATCCATGGGTATCAAAGCTTAAGCAAAAAGGAACAATATATTGAAATTTTTGGTCGCTGTTAGAAGGGTCTCAGTCCAAGTGCTGTGGACAATGTAACTACGATCTGGAGAATATCTCAATTTCCTAACCACCTCAAAAATTAAAAGTCTAGGACATTAGTCTTGGTAACTTCTACATCACAGTGAAGCGCAGCTGGAATATGTGAGTGAAAGTACTCTGTAGCCCCCCCGCAAAGTGGGGTGTGTATGCATGTTTTTCTGTAGGCCTGGAGAGCATGACAACTCTAGCACCACAGTGAGAATTGGTGGTCTTTCTTTTTTCATTGCAAGAGTTAGTATCATACTTGGATGCATAATAAGAAAAGTTTTAATTGTCAGGAGGTGGTAAAATGTCAGGAGCTAAGCAAAGTATTGATGAGTGTAATACCTTGCTGTTACATCCTGCTCTAATTTTGTTGCTGGAAAGAAAATATGTTGAAAAAGAAACAATTTGTGTTTTCAGGAAAAAAACTGCAAAAATGGATTTAGTACTAGAAAATACATTTTACAGTAAAAACCTGTCCACATATTTAGCTTGCTCAAGAGGTATTTAAGAGGCAACTTAATTACAAATGCAAAGTGCCTACGCAAGGATAGGATATCTGTTAGTAGAAGACTCTTTGACCCTGCAGACACAGGCAACAAAATGTATTCTCAACAGACAAAAATCAAAGGTAGAGCAATTTAGGCTGAAAATAATGTGCATATTTTTAAATCAAGAATGTGCTTAACTATCAGGGCAGATTGCCAATGGACATGTAGATCTTTTCTTTCTTCATGTTGTCAAGTAAGATGGCACATGTCCAAACATGAGTGCTAATTCAAGTTGCATATAGCTGGCACTGAACATGGAAATTACTGAATGAGGTTTTATGGGTTGTTATACACAGAATGGCAGATCCTGTTGTGCTTTTTGCCCTTAACACTAATACTCTGAGAATAAGCTTTTTTCGTAATCTGGATGATAACATTACTCATATTTAGATCATTTGTCATAATGACTGTCATACTCTTATAGCTTCATAATGACACAATCTCAGTTGCCAAACAGAAAAAAGGTAAGCAGCAAGAATTCTCTTCCCTTCTTCTTTTCTTTGTTGGGCTGGGCTCAGCACTGAAGTATTCATGTGTTTTCCAGGGTAGTGAAAAACATTGTTGTCAGCCTTTAAACATCTGTTTAAGCAGTTTATTTTTTTATTCTCTTCCCACCAGGAGAAGCGTGTTCAATGTCTTGTTTTGTTAAGTAATTATTTATTTTTTATTATTTTTTTTCTTTTTAGTGGAAAGAGGGAGATGAGGAAGGTTCTTAGTGAGGAGTCATTTTGAAGGCTTTTTGATTCTCTTTTAACATTCATGTTGCTTAACACTGGTGTTAGGAATAGTTTGAGGCTTAGTTTCCATGTGCTGAAGAAAGTAGTTGGGTTTATAAAAGTCTAGGTTTTGGCCTGAAATTCCACCATCTTGGATTACTCCCTTCCCAAGAAAACTTAATTCTGCCATAGGATTTCCTGCATAATAAGTTGTGACCAGGTATGAGTGGGATACACTAGATCAGATGGGACATAGTAGATCAAAGCAACTTTGCAGAAAAGGATCAGTGGACAAGAAGCTGAACTTAAGTCAGGGGTGGGCATTGTGGAACTGAAAGATAACAGTGTACGGGGCTGCACTAGAAAGAACATAACCAGCCAGTCCTGGGAGGTTTGTCCAGCCCTTGTGAGGTTGCACCTGGAGTACTATGTCCAGTTTGGGGCTGCCTATTAAAAAGAAGATGTTGAAGGAGCAAGAGGCTGAGGAAGCTGGGTTTGACCTACTTAGAGAAGGGAAGACTATGGGGAGAACCTAACTGCTGTATCTAGCTAAACCAAGTGTGTGGTTATGGAGAAGATGGAGTCAAGTTTTTCAGAGAGGTTCATACAATGAAACGATGAGACTCAACAGTTAAAAACTGCAAAAAGGGAAATACTGTCTAGAGATAATAGTTGGGCTGAGACCAACGGCATGAGGTTCAACAAGAACAAGTGCCGGGTCCTACACTTTGGCCACAAAAACCCCACGCAGTGTTACAGAATGGGGAA